>NC_051185.1:91466248-91509067 GCF_013339695.2 Rhipicephalus sanguineus | reverse complement strand
TTCGGTGAAGGTAATTCCAAATATTTAATGTTGCACAGTAGTTAAGGTATGCCCATGGTAACTGTACGGAAAACTAGCGTCTGCTTTTTGTTAGGAACGTCAGTGTCCGTCTTTTGGTAATTATACTCCATTTTCCACTCGGTGCTCCATGCACAAAAAGATGAAAATACTTGTTGAACCCTCTTGATCAGTATGTTAGTTACACAGGTATAAAGCACGCAATCGTCAGCGTACAACCGCAGTCTCACCGTGTGTCCCTAATGACCTGTGCTACATCATTAATGTAAATAATGAATATCAAGGGCCCAAGAACCGAGCCCTGCGGTACACCGGAAGTAACCGCGGCCGACGGTGACTGTGCGTGATTGAAAGTGACAAATTGTGTCCTTAAACGTACCATCAGCTATCCAACCTAGTATTTTCTCGTTACTAATAATTTGCTGAGCCGCTAAAACAGTTTTCTGTGACACACCATATCAATGTTTTTTGTAATCTATAAATATGGCATCAACTTGACCTCGATTATTCAGGGCTGAAGCGATGTCATGGGTGAATTCAATGAGTTTGGTAGTTGTGGAAAGGCCAGGGCGGAACCGTGTTGATTCTGCGATAGTATGTCATTTTCAGAGGTACCGAAGAATATGCTTATGATTATGTGCTCTAAGAGCTTGCAACAAGTACACGTTAAGGAAATAGTCTGTATTGGAAATTTGTTGCTTATTACCCGATTTAAAGACAGGAATTACATTGCGATTTTCAAAATTGTCGGCACTGTACATGTCTAATAATTTACGAAAAATTATCGCTAAATAACGAGCGTTCCATTCCGCATAACGCTTCAAGAACATATTTGGTATTCCATCCGTCCGGCACTTTTATTAGTGTCGATGTTCAAGAGAAGGTTATAAATGCCGGTACAACTAATTTCAAGTTCTGGAATCGGACATATTTCCGGGTTATCATCAATATCAGGGGTAGTACCGCTATCATCTCCAATACAGATTTGAAATAGCCATTAAATGCTTCCGATATTGTCGAGGATCTGAACAGGACACTTCATTTATTACAAAGAGATGACGGGCAGGAAGTAGTGGGATTGATGTTTGCCAAAACGTACGCGATTGGTTTTCATAAAAGAGGTTAATGTGGTATTGAAATAAAACTTTCTAGCTTTGGTCATTTTGGCTTTCAGTTCAGACTTGAGCAAGTTAATTAGGTGTTCCCCTCCGTGTTGTGTACATTGCGTCGTTTCCGCAGGCGCTTAGCGCGACGTTTGAGTTGTATGATGGGCCTGGTGTCCCATGGGTGTGTAGCATGACGTTTTATAGTTTTCTGAGGACAAACTGTGCAATGCACTCTCTATATAGTATAAAAATGGTTAGTCAATGTCTCGACACTACAGCGATCACTACAAGACATGAAATCATCAAAACATGTTGCCAGCTTAGCAATAATAGAAATGTCGTCAGCACGCTCAAAATTAAGGAACAGTTTAAACGTAGGTCTCACTGGTACACAAGCAACATTTAGTGAACAATAACGGCCTTATGGTCAGAAATTCCGTCAACGACATTGCACTGATACCCATTGTTTACCAACTGATCACTGACAAAAACAAGATCTAGACTGAATCTTCGCGCGTTGCATCATCCACCAGCTGTGATAGGTCAAAGGCTACAGACATGTCTATTAACGAATCACTAATTGTCCTATCACGGCCAGTTGATGTTAACAATTTCCAGTCTATAGCGGGTGCATTAAAATCACCGGTTAATACCAGTCTAGAACTGTTCAGCTTTTGACCGACAATATAATCACTGATGACCGAGACAATGTCAGGGCAGAGTTAGGGGGCGATAGATGGCACCGATAACAATAGCGAACCATAAAGCTTAATTTGCACCATATTGATTCAACATTCGGTAGTTCTTCTATAAAGAGAATTCAATACCACTTTTAATAAGAGTGCCACTCCGCCACCACGGCCACAAGGCCTGTCTTTCCTTAGGACCGCGTAACCAGGAGGCAAGAATTCATGATCAAGAATGGACTCAGTGAGCCAAGTCTCGGTTACACAGATAACCGAGTGAGAATCTCTTCGGACGATACTTCGGACCGTACAGGGTACTTCGACGCCCCGTCGCACTCGACTACGGGTTGTCCCTGACGGCATTACGAACTCTCAGCGGCGCCGTGCGCGACCTGAAGTCGTCCATGTCTTGCGCCTCAAGCCGTATTACGCGCGGTAGTGATTCTGAAGGCTGTACCTTTTCTTTATTAGTGTACTTTCTTGCTTGCGATTAATGTTTATTGTGCTTTCTTTCTTTATTGTTGTTATTTATTGTTGCATGCATTGACCATACCCTCCCCCATATTCTGTTTTAAGCATCGGGACGATGCTTTTTCAGAGGGAGGCAATTCCCACGTACTATCGTGAGCAATATGAGCTCGAACACGCGAGCGCGTGGCGAATACCCTCAAAACCGAGATAGCGTGTTACGTGGATGGCGCTGCCGCAACCGGAGGGGAAAGGAGGGGCGCTCTTCCGCTGATTGTTGGCACACCCGCTTCGCTAGCGTTGCTGCGTACGGCTGGTGAGTGTCTGTCATCGGCCGCTAGCAAAAAAAGCGCAGGAAAAAGATTGCACGTAAAACAAAATAATAAATAAAAGAGGCGTGTCAAAAGCTCAGCCAGCACCACTATAGATATAATACAAGCATGGCCTCTGCATCACGGCAGTCTACGTCACAGCCGATATCTCAGCAGCTACATAGACTGATCGGTCATTGGGTGTGGCTGTGGCGCGTTTATGTGAATTCATATCACCGCTAGCAGCTACTGACAAGCTATAAGCTGCCGTTTTTGCAGCACGATATTGAGGTGGGAGTGTCAACAGCTAGCAGAAGCGCGGCGCCCTTTCCACTTTGTTTCCGACAGTCGCCGCTGCGAATCAGCCGATGTAGGGTTCGAGGCTATTCGCCACGCGCTCGCGCGTTCGAGCTCATATTGCTCACGATAGTACGTTCCTTATTATCACTTTTGTTGTATTCTGCATTCGCCCACAAAGACTGCCAGCAACGCCCAGCGCAAACCGCGCCTCATTGTTCGAGAAGCTTCGCGATTATTGTAGATCGTTTTAGGATTGCGCGCAGGCCGCGAACATCCTAGATTATACCAGAGCTTGCGCGAACACCAGTGATAAGAATGGAATATTCGACGTCACATGTATAAATGCTGACGCAATTCACCACTTGATCGACGGTCGACGCTCTGCTCGCCGCCATCACTGCATTGCTGTAGCTTGTCTTTCAGTTTACCGGCCACAAGTTCGGCCAAATAAAAATTACACCATCTCCGCTAAAGGGGACCATGAGCGATGCGAAGCCGGAGCACTTGCACGATCGCGTTCCGTTGGCGTTCGTTGGGCATGCTACCGACCTCGCGTCGTGGAGCGCGAAGAGGGACGCTACGCGCGTCGTATCTTCCATCTAGCCTGGCCGTTAATTCTCACAGGGCGAGCGGGGAACGCGGTCGACAGGCGGGCGAGAGGGGTGGCAGCGTAGGAGAGGAGAGAGAAGGGGATGGGGACGCGCATGCGCTCGAGCTCATCGCGGCGTGGCGCAGGAAGAGAATTTCGGCATGTCTAGCCCCGCGTTCAGAGGAAGAGTGGAAAGGGGGAGGGGAGAGGGGTATGGGAGATGGAAAGTGGAAAGAGGGAAAGTGGAGAGAAAAAGCGGAGAGAGGAAGGGGAGAGGGAAAGTGGAGAGGGCGAGTGGAGAGGAGGTGTGCGGAGAGGGTATGCGCATGCGCAGTAAGGGTGCTCACGCCGCACACCACCCACCAACGCATTGAGCTCGGCCTTAAGATACTTCGCATCTAATAGAGTTTCATCTCTGACGTGCTGACTGCTGCTTTCGACGACGTCACGCGACGACGTCAACTTGCTATTAACGGTTCCATATATTATGTGAACCTGTATTACCATACACGCTAAGAAAGCGAAAAGAGTACATGTTGTGATGATGCTGGCATGCCATCTATACGGCTGTCTTTAAAAAGACAAGTTAACTCTATTTTGGGTCCCACGGCCATCCGACAGGAGTTTATTGATCTCAAAGAAAGTTCACGTGTCTCTTTGAAGATAGTCATACAAGTGACAAGTGAAGACCCACAAAAAAGTCAGATGAATTTTTTTCTGTTAGTGTATATTTTGATATTTGTCGTTCATATTGTAACAAACTAGCGTTAATCTATGGCTTGAAGGTAGAATCAGCGAAGCACATACCTGATACTAACTCTTAGAGGCAAGTGTAGCCTTCACCACCGAGGCTACGCCACTGTTGAACACAAATTGAATTCACATTTGGAAAGGCGCGAAAAGACTACCACGAAATAGAGAGTGGCAACAGGATGATGCGCTACTAAATATTGGCATTTTTATTCGGAAAACATATTTATAAAAACGTTATGCCTGATAATTCTCGCCAAGGCGACGAAAAAATAAATAACCTAAAACCACACATCATCAAAACCGCAGGCGTCTTTCAAGAATGCCATTTCGGTTAACTCTGAGCTATTAAAAGGGTGACAGATGCACCAATAGTCGAATACAAATTTAGAGGTCCACGGGATTTTCTCCTCGAAGGCGGATGCGCACAAGCCTGCAGCAATGAGGCGCGCTATCCAGAATGACGTCATGAGCCGACGGCCGGTGAGTCCGCCTCGAGGACATTCCGAGGGCATGAGTGCCACTATTTCTTCAGTGGCGGAGTTGATTGGCTGCCGCGCTTCGGTCGTCTAAGCGGAGGCTCTCCGGACTTTCAAGTTGTATCACACCATAGAACCTTCGCGGCTGATATTAAAGAATTCCGTTATCTCCTCATGAGTTTCAGTTGCCAGAGTAACGGGTGATGCACTTTTCTACCTTCAAGACCACTCTGTCAAGTGCTGGTGCGAGTTGTCCGACAAAACAAACTGACAGCGTCCTTTATGCATTCTTGTAAGACAAGAAAAAAGCGAAACACAAC
Organism: Rhipicephalus sanguineus; assembly: GCF_013339695.2. Classification (NCBI taxonomy): domain Eukaryota; kingdom Metazoa; phylum Arthropoda; class Arachnida; order Ixodida; family Ixodidae; genus Rhipicephalus; species Rhipicephalus sanguineus. The sequence continues at coordinate 91,504,040 of NC_051185.1, read as the reverse complement.
TTTTCTTTTTGCTTCCCTGTCGATGCACTGATCCTGCCCTCCCCTCCCCCCCTCGGAAAGCTTTTCGCACCTAACGTGGCATTGCACTGCCTCTGGGGTCGAAGGCATGGCAAGTTTTCTTCACCTCACTTCAGTGGCGTAGGCAGAGATGCATTTCTGTGTGGCCCGATCGCGAATCTGGGCCGATCACGCAGGAAGTGCACACCCAGGTGAGGCTCACCTGGATTTGCACTGCCTGCGGGATTGGCACGCCTTAGACCAAACGATCATGACAGGTGATGACAACATCAGGTGCCTTCCCGTTATGCGACATCATAGTACTGTAATGATGACGGCACTGATGTTGGCGATATGTAACGTCATCTTGGTGATGATCGTTTTTGAATCACTTGTGTTGACGCCGAGTCCGACGGTCTATTTTCGCGTTTGATGAGGCATGTGAGACTTTTGCCTTAGTATATAAGGAATGGAATGGGTTAGGCTACGCGTCGCGAATCATAGAGTGGACATTAAGGTATGTCGCGAATTGAAATTGGAGTAATATATTTATATAAATTAACATCATGTCTGAACATGATGATGTTGGAGCACCAGGCGCATCATGTCTCAACAATGCGCGTCGTTCTACGTGGGAAAAACAGAGGGAAAGGACACGTAGCACAAGCAAAAGAACACAGAGGACAAGCGCTGGTCGGCGCGCCTCTTGCGTGTTAGAGAGCAGGACAGCAGTCGTCATGTGTGCTCCTTTGCTTGTGGTACGGCTGGTTTGCCCCTGTTTTTTGCAATTTGCAAACGTGTGACCAACTAGCCCAACGGACTACACCTCTGGACTTCGACGTGGCTTCGGCAGCGCGCGAAAAACAAAGTTCACTAAGTAATACACCCACGAAGATGAATGCCCAAACTGCTAAGGCTATTGCAAGAGGCATTGCAAGACTAAGGCTATTGCAAACTCCCAAGGCTATTGCAAGAAAAGCAGTGATTTCTAGCGCCTCCCAGTGCTTTTCAGTGTACTGGAAGGCACTGGGATATGGGCCCATATCCGCGATTTTAGGTTTGAATTTTTGTAGGTAAATAAGCAAATATCTCCTCATGGAGTCGGTCACGATCGAAACTACATTCGAAAGGTTGCGAAATTCGTCGTCTATAAATATCCACGCTTTGCGCTATGCAAACGTCGCGCCCAGAGTGTAGTGCGCTAAGACAAATGGTCCGTACGGCTAGGGTGGGCTATTACGGCTGTAGTCGCGGAACAATAGTGACCGAAAATACGCCCAAAGGGATGACGAAAACTGAAGTGTTCAGTGTGCAGTACAGAAGTACAACCTTTTATACAGAAATGAATAACCGCTTAGCAAGTCAGTGCGAATGCTGCACATATCTTCAGTGTTGCACGTACTGCCTTGTGTTTGTCTCATGTACGAAGACACTCAAATGGCGTTTGTAAACAAGAAAACGAAGACAGATCACTGATGGGATCACTGACAATATGAAAGAAAAAGATCGCACTTGTCAACTTCCAGTGTAGCGTTGGGGTAGCGTGTCGGGTTCTCAATCTGAGGTGCCTGAAGACGTCATTGGTACGAGCCTCGCTCGCGCATCTCCTTTTTTTCTAACGTTTTTTTTCTTGTGGCAATTCCATAGGTGAGTACATATCTGCATACGCTAAAGCCCACAATTATGGTTGTAGCATATGAAAAAAAAAACATAGCTGATCCCTCCGTCATAGGAATCGGTATAACACGCAAGTGAAACGTGTCTTCACAGAAGTAGTGCTTATTGTGTAGTGATACATGAGAGCTTGTACAATGTCTATTCGTGTTTGGCAGCTATAGCTCCGTTCGACGTGGAAGAACCTATGTTGACTCGTAGTGGCATGTCTCCACCGCGACGACTAAAGCCCATGATCATGATTAAACAATTGTGGTAGCTGAAGTTGTGAACATAGATTTCGACACAGCGAATCGTGAATCCCGCGTAAAGATGACATCAACAAGCTCATAATCAACACTGGTACCCGATATGCACTTCTTGAAAACATCGTGAATTAAGGAGAGAAACGGGACGGTGCGCGCTTTCTAGCAACGGGTAACCGAAGCCTGTGCTCATGTATACACTACCACACTGCGCTTCAACAGCACGGGTGGCAGAAATTCATAGCTTAAGCCGCAAACGCGCGCGTGCCGCTGTCCTCTGTCTCGCTTCACCAAGGCACGACATTCGCCCGTCGAAATCGTGTGCTCTCTGCAACCCGCATTGTTAGTCAGTGCCCTCGCAACTGAAGCAGTCGGCGGCAGAGAAATTTCATTGGTGCATGTGGAAGCTGCACTACTCCGATGAGTCGACACACACTAACACTAAGCGAAAGGCAAAGAACGTCAATGCGTCTAGGGTGCCTCGGCCACGCCTGCGCGGCCAGTGCCCCTCGCTGGTATCGGGACGCTTTAACCATGTACTCCGATATCGCGCGCAATCTTGGAGTAAGTGCCAGTAAGTGTCAATAGTGACGCAATACTTCTTTTCACCTCTTTCAGACGGCGGCACCGCCCCGCTCCGCCTTGCCAAGCTACACCGCCAACCGAGAGCTCCGTGCGAGAGAGAATCTGTCAAAGATATAATGCGCGTTCGTGAAACGTCCAGCATCTGCCAAGCCAGCTTAATCGTTTGAGCGTTGGGCGCATACCGTCGCGGCTGCAAGGTGGTGGGGTCAATTCCCAGCTGCGGATCTTTTTCTTGGTTTTTTATTTCTCACCCGTTGGCGTATATTTTATCGACGTCCCATCCGTAACGGATGTACTTGTTGGACCCCGGCATAAAACACTTTCGTGTTAAAATGAGTAAACAAGAACACAACCAAGGAAAAAAATACATAAATGATATTAACGGTACAGAATTGGGTGCTTCAACATAGCTGGATCACCACCGCGGGTCCATCCGGCATTGCACTGTCCACGCTGGCCTTCATTATTAGCGGCACGAGCACAGAGCGACGCTCTTGATTCGCTTCCAAGCATATCCGGTCAAGCAATTGCTTCCGGTTTTGCGAATAATGTTAAATCGTCTTATAACAACACAAATATATATTTATGACGCTAGTTAAGCGTCATAAATTGGGTGCATATTACACCGGGGCGTACGTTTACATTAAGAGGCCCTGCAACTCTTTTTCAAGTAACCATCGAATGGCTTCATAAAGCAGTTTATTGCCTCACGAATCGCCCGGCACAAAAGTTTTTAGAATCTGTCAAGTGCGAGCGGAAGAATTGCGATTTGACACACGCTGTAATTGCTTTCTCTCTTCTCTCTTCCCGACAAGTGCACTCGAAGCTAAGCAGAAAGGGATGGCGCGGGGGTAAGAAGGTACGTCATGCGCGCGTCATGACCTTGGGCGCTTTTTTTTTTCTTCGAACAAGCGGCACATTTTGCGTGATCACGGCTGCGCGCGCAGGCGCGTGGCGGTCTCCCAAAGCCGCCTCAATAGCTCTACAGTGCCCGGGGCTCAAATCAGCCAATGGCCGAAAATTTGTGTATATGGTGCGGTTATTTGGGTATGCGATATTACTTGTAGAAAGAAGAGGGAACGATTTCTAGCTTACTTCGAAAATTAATTGCAATTTACAGGGCGCGTGCTGTGCTATAATGTCTGGCTGGCGTTTTCTCAGACGCCTCGGCTACCGATCGGCAGCGCTTCCTGGCCAAGCTGAAAAAGTCTTGCAGGGCTCTCTTAATGTAAATGGCAATGAACCCTATGGAGAAAAAATGAAAGCTAATCTATTGCGTTCATTAAAATACTCTCAGCAGCAGAGATCCTTGCCAGACCTGGCGCGGGATATCTCTACAACGCCCTTTGTTCAACGTGGCCTTTGAGATCCGCATCGGCAGCTTGCGAAAGAAAAACTTTACCCAAGGAATACACCAGGGCGCACGTATGACGACGTACGAGTGCCACTGCAGGACACTAAAGTCAAGGATTAGTGTTGCCTCGAGAATTTGATTCACTGAGGAGGACTCCACAAAGAAATCTGACCAACTACAGCCTCTACATAAAGTTTATATTGTCACGTGGTCGTGACGTCGACGAAGACAACAGCCGGCGTGTTCAAGATGAAACTTTATTTGGCCTGAACTTGTGGCCTGGAAAGGAAACTCAAGCTACAGCAATACACAATGTACACTGATAGCGGCGAGCTGGGCGTCGACCGTCGATAAACTGACAAGCGGTGAAGCGCGTCGGCATTTATACATGTGCCGTCGAAAATTCCAGCCTTATCGCTGTTTGTCGCGCAAGTTCTAGAATGAGCTCGAGTGTTCGCGTCTTGCGCTCAATCTTAACAAAACGATCTAGAACAATCGCGAAGCTTCTCGAATCAACGATGCGCAGTTTGCGCTGAGCGTTGCTGGACAGTCTTTGTGGGCAAAAACCGAATACAGCGAAAGTTATAATAAGAAACGCACATGGCAATATCTCTAGATAGAATAGTTTAACAGCCTCCAACGCTGCCTTTGTATGTCCGTGCCTCGATGCGTTCGCTGAGTGATCGGTAAACGCACTGTGTTTGCTCGCAGATATAGGCATGCGTACGAGGGGGCCGTGGGGCGCCCCCCTTATTCATCTGAGGAGCGCCAAATAAGCCCCATACATCTTCTTCATTCGGGCATATCCCGTCATTTTTCAAAGTGCAAGCTTATGGTAGTTGAGGCCATACAGTGTTTTGTACGATAATGGCGGAGGAGGACCACTGATTTTGCATTCCAAGAACTGTTTACAGCCCATTTTAAATGTATAATTCCGAGGAGCAAAGGCTGGCCGTTGTGGGAAGCAAGTGATCGCTTCATTTGCATGTTTTGTCCACTGCGGTGCTTTTTTTATACAGAATAAAGAGGGTGGAGGGGGCGCTGCGGTGAGACTTCGCACCCCCTAATGGTGAACCCTCCGCACGCCAAAGCCCGCAGATTCAAACACAGTTCAAAGCTACTTAAAAACTAAGCTTCCATAAAAGTATGGCAAAATATAGGCAAGATGAGTCCGCATCTACAACTGAAACTGTAATTTTTACACCCATTCGCGTGGTGATGCGCCCTCTTGAATTTTCCTTCTCAAAGAACTACACTGTGAATATTCGCAGCATACTGTAGTTCGTTACAAGCTAAGAATAAATGCAAGCAACATCCCCACATTGCGGCGTGCCCTCTGTGCGAGTGGGCCGAGCTATGTGGTCTGCGTTGCAACCATAAGTAGGTTTCCTGTGCAAATGTAAATACCACGTATTACAAACATGGACGTCGTCCCTATTTACAGTAATACGTTTGCCCAAGCACCGATGTAGGAATTCCTTCTAAATTAGCCAGGAAGTTCGAGTTTTTCAACCGAGAGCCAGGGAGATGAACGTGCGTCAGTACGGAAAAATCGCCGACACCTATCGCTACATTGCGTCACGCTTTCCTTATCGGAAAGCACTACACGGAATGCACTTACTGTGATTATACGCTCCCTCACCATTTCTTGGACATATGTACAGTGGCGGTCACTGTTAGAGGGAACACGGAGCGGGTGACCGTGCTCCGCGGAGCGCCACGACGGGCGCCGTGCGAACTATTGCGGCGCAAGCGCAATCAGCGCCACAGGCGGAGTTAGCTGCGCGTCATCTGCTGCGGTGCCTCCCACTTCACCTCGAGCGGCGAAACCTAGATTGCGCGCGTGCTTTGGAATACACAAACCCTGTGCAATGGCGCGTCAATAGATACTATTCTAAATCAGTTATGAAAGCGCGAGGCATGCTGTATGCCTAAAATATTAACTGCGCCTTTTACTTCTAAAAGTTCCCTTTGATCACAGAGGGTGGGTTTCAGAATTGGCATGCTAAGGAAGTAAAAAAATCACAGCATATCCACGGAGTGAATGATGATGAGTGGGCGAAGCTGCGGAGGTTCATCGGTAAACCATGAATCTTCCGTGAATTCTGCCCAGTACATCATCACCGACATGAGATCGGGCGCGTTTATACTAAAGGTTCGATGAGAGTTATGACGACTTGCTGCTCACTTTAAGTTTACATGTACGCTGTGGATTTTCATTGTTTAGAAAAACAATTTCTTTAGAAAACGTCTGGCGTCTTTTCGTTTTACTTTAGAAGCATCTGACGTCTTTACGTTTTGCTTTTAGAAAACATCTGGCGTCTTTCGTTGGTTTATTTCATCAATCAACGGCGTTTTGAACAAAATTTTTATTGTTTCATCACGCACAGGAGAAATCTCACCAGACACTACCTTGGAGGTAAACAATGGCTGCTAATGGGAATGAGAGACAGAAGAAGTCGGCTTTTAGCTAACACTTACACTTCTACTTCTACTAACGTTTTCTACTGGAACATGCCAATGGCTGCTAATGGGGAATGAGAGACAGAAGAATTCGGCTTTTAGTTAACGCGCGTGCTGCGAATTTTTTATTGGTCAACAACGCACAGGAAAAATCTCCCACCGGCACCACCTTGGAGGTCAAGATCTGGTACTAGCGTTAAGACTGGTTACGCACTACGACGGGGACGAACGGGTGCCGCTTTAAGGAGCTTCGCCCCTAAAGACCACATGACAAACAAGAGATATTGATAAATCTGTGCTTCAGATTTATTATATATACGATGAAGCTAAAACCACGGCTGCAAATGAAGCTTAGATGATGGTCTCCTTTCGGAGACAATCGAGGCAGCAGGGTGCAATGTCCGTACCAATGACGAAGGCGAATTTTAGTATCTGGTTGCATCTCCCCCGGAGGCAGTCGCGGCAGCCATCCTACGTGGCAACGACGAATCCACAAGGGTGGCATCCAGCTTAAGGCGTTCCCATTCAGCGTGGACTGCTCTCCAAAGGATGTCCCTTGACATTCCATGGAGGGGCTTGGATGCGACTGCCGGTTTCATTTGGCCCCAAATATTTTCAATAATATTGAAGTCTGGTGACTGGGGCGGCCACTCTAGAACGGCGATGTTGAGCTGGCGTAGTAGGGCTTCAACTTTCTTCGAAGTGTGCACAGGCGAACGGTCGTGTTGGAATACAGGACCAGCCCCGGAGAAATGCACATTTGCAAGTTCGCGATGAGCCACTGTGGTCAAAATTTCCCAGTGCTTGTTCGCTGTGAACTTGCCGTCAATTCTCACAAGTGGTCCGAGACTGTCTTTTGTGATCAGGCCCCAGACACTTACAGTTGACCTTCCGCTTTTCGAGACTCTTTGTAAGAACTTTCGCTGGTACCTGCATCAAGGAAAAAAAGGAAAGAACATTTGGGTGTCTAGACTACCGATTGTGAACGCATAAAGTAAGGAAACGTACAGATAGCTGAAACCGTTAAGAACTTGTTCAATCTATGTTTAAACGTGCAGTGTTTCAAATGCCTTTACGATTAACCGCAGTCTCATAAGTCGTCATTGCGTTCTTCTAAACGATTACGGTGCACGTTAATGATACCTAGGTGGTCAAAATTATTCCGGAGCCCCTCCCCCCACCCCCTACGACGCGTCGCATCGCCTTTGTAGCAGTCGGCCGTTAAACCTCATAATCAATAATCGTCATGAAAACGAAAGCATCCGGGAGTCTCGAGATGTATCCATGCAAACTGGAATGACACACCCGCTTAAACGTATTCACAGTACAAAATTGGAAGCCCATGCTGGAAGCACATTTCTTTCTCACAAAAAGCACGTTTGCAAAAACACATCCTCGTGTAGCTTACCGGGTGTTGTCAGGGTGCCAAATACGGGCTTGCTGATCGCGCGATTTAATGAACGTGCATTCGTCTCTGAAGACGACTTGCTTACACTCCTCAGTTGAACGTTGCGCATGCTGTCGAGAAAACTGCAGCCGTTTTTCTTTGTTCCGAGCGCGAAGGAGAGGCTTTGGGCTGCAGTCCTGCTCTTCAGACCCGCTTCCCGAAGGCGTCGCTTGACCTTTGTCACGGATGCTCCCACAGAATCCGATACCATCACTCGTCGCAGGCCGTGTCTCAACGTTTAGAGACAGCGTGATTCTTTCAGACTGCTCTGTCAAGAGTACGCGCAGACCACGAGTAACCGAGTTTATTCTAGATCTAATGAGTGCACCAAAGATAACGCCGGAAGGTTCGATACGTCATGTATAAAAGCAAGCGCATTTCACAGATCCGGATACTTCCGACGGCCGGCGACTGTGAATGTTGCTGTTAGTGTACTGCGTGTATTGCCCGTACATTGAATTTTGATTTCATGGGCAGAATTTAGCCCAAGAAAGACTTTCGTCTCTAGCAGCCCGGCCGCTTCCTTCTTCAGCGTAACGACCACGTGACGCTCTGCTATTCCGATATCGTTCCTCATCAGTCTCCTCTTCTTCGCACTCCAATTTGAACGTGACGCCACCGACATCGCACCTGCGTAGCGGACGACCTTTCTGAGAGTGAGCGCTTATTTGCCAGGCAGCCTGAGCATTTGCACTAGGCTTCTAGTTCTTGGTAACTTATTTTAATCATATGTTGATCAGGAGATGCTAGCGCTTTTATATAGCGCAGCGGCTACCCTTCTTCGCAAATATATTTCGTGAAAATCACAGCAATGAAAAAAATTACGTAAAAGATCACCAAGGGAGAGTTCGAGTATCTTCATGTGGAGCCGAAGATTTCATTCCGGTGGCTTATGCGCATTTATTAAGTGAATTTTTTTGCAGTTTCGATAACTAATTTTTAAATTATCTAAACGAGCGTAACGCTGGCCCATGACAGCTCTGCGTAGCACCACACAGAGTATACAATATATGCAGAGGGCATTCACGATGACTGTAAGCAACGGCTGAGAGCTTCATTGAAAGAATAATGCACCGGAAGGCCTGCGTAATTTGCAGTGGATATGCTTGGAAGCGTTGGGATTTTGTTAAGTGATTAGACGTGCCAACCATATCGAACAAGTGTGCTTCGTAGACGTATTTGACGTAGAACTATATTGCTGAATGAACGAGTTAGCAAATGAATAAAGCTTGCATGCCGTCACGAGCCTTCCCTTCGCGAGAACTCCACTCGCAGACGTAAAACTTGGCACGAAGTAGCACGTATACGTTCGGCTGCTAAACGACGAACGAACCATGCGACTCGATAAGGCACACACGCTTTGCATAGCTGCCTTGGTATCGCAAGTCCACCGGCTCATCGGTCAACGTAAAAGAGCCCTAGAAGGTTGTTTGATCTGAAAAAAAAACGAGCACACCGCAAAAACAAGCAGAGAGTTTTCGCGCAACAGCTTTGTTTCTTCAAAAAACTTCGCCGGATCTCTGAAGCTTTGCAATTGCATTTTCGATCGTCAGTCCGCGTGCATGATACTAGCGCACAGGCCAACACGGCGAATTCGATCCAGTTGGCGCATCACACCAAGCAGAAATTGTAACCACGTATTGGCGACAACAAACCAAGTACAGACCCTGAAAAAGCAGTAATAAAACGTCCATGAGAAATGGTGACCTACAGAACAATGAACTGTGACGTGTCTACGGCGTTATAGCTCGTGGCGAGTTGCGCGAAGGTCGACGAATACTCATAGTATAATAGACTCACAGCTTACCTCGCATTAGTCGCGTCGAAAATGTCAGCCTGAACTCCTCCCTTGCACATTCTCTGCAACGAAACCTTTCGTCGCAACTCGTTGCGCTCACAGGAAGGTATCATGAAGATCTCTTTGCTTTCGCCAGTCTTGTTCTGGCATCAGAAGCAGCCGTCCAGGGCAACCAACAGAGACGTCAGTTTTGTATGAAATGTATTTCACAGTATGGTGCGCATGGAATGGCAAGTGCGTCTCCATAAAACACATGCGCTGTTCACCAGTGAGTCTACGCTTATGGAGCAAAGATGTCGATTCAGAGTTATTGTAAAGAAATGAATTCTACGCAGGATCCCATTGGACGCTAGTTGGCGAGTGGCGACGTGGCGTCAGCCTCAAAAAGGGCGGAGAAAGAAAAGAGAGGTGGCGCGCTTTCTACCAAGTATGTGGCTAATTTACGAAGTTTCAGGGGCTCTCCCCCACTGCTCTCAGTTTGATGAAACGAATTACCACGTCACATTTGTGCCGCATTGAACCACAAAATTCGGTACCAGGGCCGCTCGATATGCTTAAGCCTTGCCAAATGCACAGGTCTTGATCCGTCAGCGCCTTGCCGCTACACTTGCGCAGATGTCTAAGGTCTATACTCACGCACATGCCAGCCCGGAAAATTTCCCGCACGAGTCTGTCACTATATTTGGTGACAATTGTTGCATCGTGAAAGAGCAGGCAGGTGCCTACCTTCTACTCCTGCTGTTCGAGACGACGAGTGCTCCCTGAGCAGTCGTTAACCCATCGACTAGTTTGGCCGATCTAACATTTACCACTGGTTACCAGGATCTTGTGAACAACCAAGTAGTACAAGTCACAAAAGGCTCAGCATGTGTCTTCTGGCATGAATTCATTTCGCGTTTCATTTGCCTCTGACACGTACTAAAAAGCGCAATTTGGATATATCGCAAAATGGAGTGAAAATTAGGTCCCCTCCATGCTTCGGTCCTACTTTGTTCAGGTTGTGCGAAAAGCGTGCATGGCATCACCACAACCTTTCTTGATTTCCGCTTATGCTCAAGGGATGCAGCGAATGCCTTTTAGAGCTTGTTCAAAAACAAACCTATGACGGCTGCTAAGACACAAGCTTTCCAATCGTATGCATTATAAAACTTCGCAGGAGTTTATGCCATGCTTGTGCATTCGCCTCAGACAACTGCAAGACGAAAACAATGTTATTTTTTTTCTCGATCGATTGCATTGATCCTCCGCACCCATCGAAAGCGCTCCTGCACCCGCCAGCATGGTCTAGTAATGATGATGATCGACTACTGACCCGAAAGTCACGGGATCGAAACGCGGCCGCTGCGACCGCATTCCGATAGAGGCGAAATCTAGATGCCCGTGCTCCTAGATTCACGCGCACGTTAAGAAACACCTGATGGTCCAAATTCCCCGAGTCATCTACTACGGCGTCCCTCATAATCATACCGTCGTTTTGGGATGCAAAACACCAACAAATATTATTATAGAAATGTCTCTGCACCTAACGTCATTTCCCACTGCCTCCGGGATCAAAGCATTGCAATATGTTTGCAATTAACGTGGCTTTCAGCTGCCTTTTATATTGGCAGATCTATTGGCGGTAGACGACGTCAAGTGAAGATGACGATCATAACTTCTTTTCCGCCAGATAAGGAGGCCCCCTACTCCCCGTCCCCGACACTGCAGGCCTAGGTGATGGGGCACGGCACCTCCGCGATTAGAAACAGGCAAAGAGGCCTTGACTATTCGCGGTTTCTTCCGCCAAGCGGATGGTTTGTTGCGGTGTAGCAAGGTCCTTGCTCGGCAGCAGGGCTTCCTAAGCCTCTCGATAACTTATATTTGATTTAGCCTCTGGGGAACCATCGTACACCCAGATTATGTGGTCCAGGGTCCCTCTCGCCCCACAGTTCTTTTCGTGGCACTATTCGTTTGGCCTATCATCTGTCTGAACATGACATGCCCAGACAAGATTTATAAAGTTTCCAGCTTCCAGGCGCCGCCATGCGACTGCCTCACTATTCTTTACACTTTTACCCGGTAGCGGCACCAGACTCCTAAGTAACCGATAAATTAAGACGATCTCCATATAATTTTGCAGACGCTCGTCCATGTTGCGGCAGTCAGGCGTCTCCATAGTCAGCCGGGCCGAAAGTAGAGAGCTCGGGCTTACTCGTGGGCCGTCTCGTTCCCAGGAATGGACGTGTGTGCAGAAGCCATCATGTGATGTCATCATGGTGAACGTAACGTGGTTTCTTGACGGGGCCTTACAAGGTATCACGCCAGTCTTTTTAGGGGCGAAGCTCCTTATAGCGGCACCCGTTCGTCCCTCGTAGCGTAGTATGTAACCAGTCTTACGCTTTGACCTGCAAGGTGGTGCCGGTGGGAGATTTTTCCTGTGCGTTGTTGAACAATAAAAAATTCGCAGCGTTAGCTAAAAGCCGACTTCCTCTGTCTCTCATTCCCATTAGCAGCCATTCTTTACCTCCAAGGTAGTGCCTGGTGAGATTTCTCCTGTGCGTGATTAAACAATAAAAATTTTGTTCAAAACGCCGTTGATTGATGAAATAAACCAACAAAAGACGCCAGATGTTTTGTAAAAGCAAAACGAAAGAACGCCAGGTGTTTCTAAAGCAAAACGAAAAGACGCCAGCTGCTTAACGAAAGACGCCAGATGTTTTCTAAGCAATGGTTTTCTAAACAATGAAAATTGACAGCGTACATGTAAAATTAAAGTGCGCTTCAAGTCGTCATAACTCATCGAACCTTTAGTATAAACGCGCCCGATCTCACGTCGGTGATGATGTACTGGGCAGAATTCACGGAAGATTCACGGTTTACCGATGAACCTCCGCAGCTTCGCCCACTCATCATCATTCACTCCGTGGATATGCTGTGATTTTTTTTCTATACTTGAATATGGGAGAGCTGGTGCAGATGTCCTGATTGGTGCATTGTGTGTTACATTTGGGAGCAGTGGTGCGTCTATTGTTCTTGGAACCGACGCATAGTTCACAATCGCATAAAGTAGGACCATTCCTGCCGTGTCTGAAGGTCTGGAAATGTGCATTGTTGACACAACTGATTCATGTAGGATTACCGAAGCACTACTCCTCAAGTAGTGCGCCAGACTGCACTCTGAGCGATGCATATACTTGTTATCCAAGATTGTCTATATAGCGCAAACTTGCTCAAATAATCAAAAACAACATGGCTGATCTCTCCGTCTAGGAATCGTAATAACACGAAAGTGAAACGAGTCGTCACAGAAGTTGTGCCTATTGTGGAGTGATACATGAGACCTTTTACAATGTCTATTGGTGTTTGGGAGCTATAGCACCGTTTGAGGTGGATGCACCCAAGTTGACGCCTAGTGGCAGATCTCCATCGCGACGTCTGACGCCCATGATCATGATTTAACCGTTGTGGTAGCTCAAGTTGTGAACATACCTTTGGACACAGCGTATCGGGAATCCCGCGCAAAGATGACATCAACAAGCACATTATAAACACTGGTACTCGATATGCAGTTCTTCAAAGCGTCGTCATTTGAGGAGAAAAACGGCGCGGTGTGAGCTCCCGAGTAATAGGGTAACCCACGGCTGTACTCATGCACACACTACCACACTGCGCTGCAGCAACACGGAGGCAGAGGTTCGTAGCTTGAGTGACGAACGCGCGCAGGCGTTCGACATCCCACTAGCCTCTGTCGCGCTACACCAAGGCACGGCATTCGCTCGTCGACATTGTTGTCTTATGCAACGTTTACTGTAGCAGTTGTATTAGTCGGTGCTATCGCACTCAAAGAAGTCGGCGCCGAAACACCGTTGGTGCATTACAAGCTGCACTACTCCCACAGCGAGCCGTCATACGCTAAAACGAAGCGAAAGGCAAAGAACGTAACTGCGTCTAGGGCGATCCCCGATGCTAGCGCGGCCAGTGTTTTTCGCTGGCATAGACACGCTTTAACCATGACCTTCGAGATTGCGCGCCGGCATGCAATCTCTGATGCCATGCTTCAACTGCGTCGTCGGCGAATCGGTCTGTATTGGCGCTAGTGTCATGCCGCATTACGTTACTTCGCCGCTCACAGACGACTGCACCACCCCGCCCGCCTTAAATCCCTGAAAAATAACTAAAGTAGCGCCATTCGTGTCAGTGTACAGGCACCTCCTCTCCCGTGCGCTTTGTAGATTGAAGTTGAAGTTAGTTGAGCTGCGAAGCTCGCAGAGCATGGCTCTTGGCCGGAAAGAGAGGCTTGTGCAATTCTTCCGCTAGAGCGCCCGAGGGCACAGTAGTTCTAAGTGACGTAGTTGGAAAAGTCCGCTAAATAAAGGGTATGAAAAAAACAAATCATGCCATATCCACGGAGTGAATGATGATTGAGGAGCTGGCTCGGAGAAGATCGGGAAAACCCGTGAATCTTCCGTACTAGTCCTTTACCATCATGTGAAGACCTGACACAGGTTCTTATATATACATATATACACAGTGTTTTATTAATTTACAATTTTGATGAGCTATATAAAAATTTACGTTTATATACACATTGACGAAGTATAGATACAAGAACTATCTAAGAGCGTCTGATTATCCATTGTCGACACTGGCAGACGCAACGCTCCTAATGTTATTTCACTTTGTCGTGCGCGTCTCGAGGGCAGTTTTCAAAGTGGTCCTAAAAATAGCTGTCCCACGCTCGCCTGGCTGTCGGCCGCATTCCCCGCTCGCCCTGTGAGAATGAACGGCCAGGCTAGAGGGAAGACACGACGCGCGTACCGTTCCTTTTCGCGTTCCCCCACGTTTTGTGCAGGTGGCGATGCGTTTGGATGCAGGTGACTGATGCGGGACTTCGCCCCAGCTTAAGAACCTGGCGAGCCAGGTCCTAATAGCGATAAATACGACAATGTAATGTATGCGGAAGCAAGTGCGTCTTTTCATGGTGTCCGACAGTATAAAATTGTACGGTACATAAACTTTTAGTACGCAAAATTGCTCGCTCCTGATGGCACCGCCACTGCAAACTCGGCGGCGCTAAGAAATCGCTAGAGTGGCGCACTAGCTTTCTAGAAGGTCGTCCGAGCGCCATCTTGTTCGTCCTGTCTGCGTTGTTTACTTGATCGGTGCACGGTGTGTGGTCGACCACGCTTGAGTCAGTTCGTACGGTGGTTCTCGATGCTTCAGGATGCCGACCTGCTGTGCCAGTGGCACCAACCACCGGTACAACAGCAGAAAGAAGGGGTATTCACTACAGCGGGTAAAATCTGTAGCTTCCCGGACGATACCCTAGACAGACAGGCAGACAGAAAAACATTATTATCAAGTGTGTTTGGACCCCCCGTGTCCCTGGACCACTCCGTGGTCCTTCGCCACGCCTACACGGTCATAACTCTTACCGCGATGACATCGGCCGCCCGAGTCACCGCAGCAAGTTGCAACGCCGGGTCCCCAGACGAGCGCAGGACCTCCCGGTCCTCCCAGCTGGAGATGGCAGGCTGTCCCCGCGGGGGAGGATCAGCAGGGTAGCCGAAAGGCGTTGCTGCAGCTGCTAGGAGAGGAGGCGGAGGCGAAGCGACGCAGTTGGCGCTACTTTATATTTTTCGGGGACTTTAGCCCGCCTAGCCCGGCCAACAGAGAGCACCGGGCGAAAAAGAATGTATGAGAGATATAAGCAGCGTTTGTGGAGGGGCGTTCATCTGCCTCGGTAGTATTGTCGGTAGAGCGCCGGGAGCCCATCTTCGCGGCCTGGAAGGCATAGGTTCGATTCTCGTCGGGGAGAACTTTTTCTTACAGTTTTTTTTTATTTCTTATCCGTTAGCGTCCGTTTTATCAACGTCATGTCCGTGACGGAAATACGTCACTAAAGTCTTGGTGGACCCCGGCATAAAGCGCTCTCGTGTTAAAATGGTATGTTGAATTATCATTCAGCCCAGTATAATCTTATTCAGAGAGACATTGCAAAATGTCACTACATCTGCCCCCGAATGTTCAGGTGAGCACCATATGGCACAAAGCGTGAGCAGCCAAACTGATCCAGCAGGCGGGTTTTGCTGGTGAAACGATCACTTTTGTGTTAGAAAACCTCGTTGGTGAAGTTGGATCTGGTTCACAGTGCAGGGGATTTGACAGGCGAAGGGCAAGGAAGCCTGCTGCGGTGCATTTTTAGCGTTTATGAGGCACCTAAGGCTCCCGCCTTAAAACAATATTATTGAAGCCAGCACGAAAACACGAATTGTCAGGGTTGCTGAAGGCTGAGGCGGTCGCCAGCAGGGCTGTTGTGTGTTTTCGGGAAGGGTAACTACGCAGCTGTGTTTGTAGAAATTATAATACCGCAAACCGTGCTGTGCACAGTAAGCAAGGAAGTTGACGCCTAGTAAGTTGTAGAGTTCGCAATCGTACCCTATATATTCATGTGTTTTCTTCAATAAAATTCAGTTGGAAGTTAGCGCTTGTGTGTGTCGCATTCTCCTGTCTTTCGTCCCTGAAGTTCGCGCTATTTAGATGTTCAAGTTGTAGAGGTCTGTCTCCAACACCTGACACACAATATTACATGGAATACTTGTTAAGTGCATTCAACTCATTCAGTGCAGTCTATGGGCAGTCTTAGAATAATCTAAATGAGTTGCTACACGGTTCTCCTATGTATGTATGGAAGCGGAAACACACGCAGGGAGAATAAAGGGCAGTTTGACGTCATTCGAAGCCTTCGTGTGAAGTGCAAAGCAGCTGCCACTTTATATTTACAGGGAACGCGTGGAAAGGTGTTCCCATTGTTCAGATGTACCCTATTATGCAGCAGGCGGTTCTGATGTTGGTTTCGTGGTTTCCTTAAGCCTGCCATTGTAAAGGCCCCCTGAACCAATAATAATAATAATAATAATAATAATAATAATAATAATAATAATAATAATAATAATAATAATAATAATAATAATAATATCTGGGGTTTAACGTCGCCCCCTAAACCACCCAGAGTTCGTAATTTAGCAGTGGCGTTGCAGTTGTGCACGAGCGTACAGCGAGTGTACCTCTCTGTATCCCTTCCTCAGCTTGCGAGGAGAAAACGCAAGGAGCTCGTGCACCTGCTATCACAGGACCACGCGAGCGCCAGCATCCGTTGGTTGTTTAGGAGCCTGGCGCTCTGTTTTAGAGTGCAGCTTTAGGCGCCGCTTCCGGTGATGATGACTAGCGTCGCTGTCGTCGGCGTAACCCATAGAGCGAACAAGGAGGAAAGAGAGCGAACAAGGAGCGCAGCGAGTCGCTGTGTTAGCGTGTGCAACGCCTCGTAAAGACTTTAACGCCTCGTGCCCTCTCGTGCTTCGTGTGACAGCGCAACGCTTGCCTCTCGCGCGATGCCACGAGAAATTGGGTTGACCTGCGAAGCTTGGGAGAAGATGTGCATTGGTCGAAGGGATACTTTGCGCGTGGAACGTTCTAGCGAACTCTTACATTTAAAGAGACACTAAAGAGAAACAATGAATCGGTTTAGATCAATAAATTGTGCGCTGAGAACCCTAATGACGTTAATTTTGCCATCATATGTTTATCAATGAAGGAGAAATCAAGTTCAAAGTTTCATTTTTAAATTTCACGCCGAAATCTCTCCGCGTGACGTTAGGGATTTCAAAGTGTATTTATCGTATTTTGGCGCCATTGGCTCAACAACATTAGCCCGAACTTGGTTATGCTAAGTCTATGGCGCCGTTAGAGAACAATGTACTTCATTTCTGCGTCGCTTTGCTGTCGACGCAAGTCCCCTTGGCCACCCACGGTAGCTTTCGATTTTTCAGTCTAGGGTTAACACCAACTCATGAGCTGAAGTGTAGCTTGCATTTTGCGCGTCTGCACTGGCGGCTCGCAGATTTCTTGGGTCCCAAAACTCTTGGCTCCCGACTAACACGAGCGATATCGATCGAGATGACGACCGCTCAGAATAAGGCTCGATCCTTATCAGACGCTCCTACATGGTCCATTTAATCGCGATCTGGTATAATCGGGACCAAGAGGATCGCGATCTGAATCCGGGGTTGCGATTTGACTGACGTCTGTGCCAAACTCGATCCAGATTAATCTGGACTGTGTAGCAGCGACTATTTTTGATCGCGATAAAAAAATGAAAATGCCTTGCCTGCGATCAGAATTGCCCGTGTGATTCCAGTATTAATGTATAAACTGTATGTGTGTGTTTAGCAAAAAAATTACACCATCTCCCGCTAAAGGGGACCATGAGGCGATGCGAAGCCGGAGCACTTGCACGATCGCGTTCCGTTGGCGTTCGTTGGGCATGCTACCGACCTCGCGTCGTGGAACGCGAAGAGGGACGCCACGCGCGTCGTATCTTCCATCTAGCCTGGCCGTTAATTCTCACAGGGCGAGCGGGGAACGCGGTCGACAGGCGGGCGATAGGGGGCAGCGTAGAAGAGAGAGAAGGGGAGGGGACGCGCATGCACTCGAGCTCATCGCGGCGTTGCGCAGGAGAGAATTTCGGCATGTCTAGCCCGCGTTTCAGAGGAAGAGTGGAAAGGGGAGGGGAGAGGGAAAGTGGGGAGGGGGAGGGTAAGGGGAGAGAGAATGGGAGAGGGAAAGTGGGGAGGGGAAGGGAAGAGGGTGAGTGGATAGGAGGTGTGTGGAGAGGGTATGCGCATGCGCAGTAAGGGTGGTCACGCCACACACCACCACCACCACCACTACCGGATTGAGCTCCGCCTTAAGATACTTCGCATCTAAAAAATTCTCGACGACTTAGAGTACTATGCATTCTAGCGTAGGAGTACACACCGGAGTAACGGAGACAGAACCTATACATGAAGCCAACACGGTTCTTAGCAGCCGTTGCAATCGAGATAATTAAAGCCATTAAAGTCTGGCACAATTAAGTCTGGGAAGCGGCCTTGTTTTATGGACTCTCTCGTGGAGGATAATGAAAACACATTTCCTGAAGCCGTGTGCAACAGTGCACTCTGAGTAAAGCACACAATATCTATTCCAGCCTGTCTGAGTCTGACACAAAGACGTTTTGGTGTAGATTTTGGCATTCTTGCTCAATATTCTATACATCTGGCGCTATGAAACCGTCGCACAAAAGCTTGCTTGGCGAATCATATGCGTGAATCCCAGAGATGATTTACAGAGGCGCGCCATCATCATCTGTGTGATATGAAAAGATTTTTCCATGTCTGAGACATTTCATTTCACTGTACAGATGTGTAGTTCTGCCAGTGATTCTCGGGTACACAAACAAAATTATTTGCCATTTTTTGCAAGATTCTTACGCCGAGTTCCGCTAGGTGTGTTATCTAACGATTCGCATTACGTATTAAGCATTATTCATTAAGCATTGTTCAGGATTGTTCAGCAGATATTCAGCGTTATATATTCAGCCATGCAAGCACTACAGAGTCAAGGTGTACACACCATTTATAAATATACTTGAAGAAATCTACAGTGGTACACAGCCACCATAGTACTTGTTTTAGCGTGCTTTAGTGTGCCAGCACAGTACTTGCTTTAGGTTTTCAGTTCATGGACAGCACCTTAGTAACCTGCGATTCGCCGATGATAATGCCTTGCTGGCTAAATGAAGGGACCGATTGCGAAACATAATTACGTAATATTAGAGGCATAGACTCCTATCCACTGATCTTCATCCTTATATTGCCTTACGTTGATATTCAAGTCTATTCACACATAAGTCGGTGAAGTAGCGATCATGCGCCGCATCCTATTTATTGAACAGAGGCTTGTGTTAGAAGGTGTGGGTGCCATGACCTCCCCCTGCAAACTATTTCACGGGACATTCTTCATAAAAACATCTCGTGTGAGTGACGTATTTCATAAAAATGTTCTTACTGGATTTAAACCAGTAATATCGTGCATTTGAAGGTACAAAATTAAAGGCTTATCGTAGAGGGCAGATTATGTGAGATATTAGCTTCAAAGGGCAGTTACACCATTATAGAAACAACGATGATGACGAACACGTTGAAGTGGAGCTGTGGGCAAGAAAATGGGCCTTAAATGGTGATAATGACGGTGATGATGAAAGCACTGTACATGCGGATTATGCGTTGATGATAGCGATCATGAGAGACGATGATGAAAGTGTTGAATAAGAACCGTTAGCAAGCGGCCAAATGAACTTTTATGATGATTATGATGATGATAACAATGATTAACACGTTGAACTTGTGATGAATGCGCTGGTTATCGTAAGTAGTGATGATTATAATGATTAATGCGTTTAAACAGAGCGGTCGGCAAGCACAGATCCAATGTACGATGAAGAAGGATGATGGACCTTGTGTAACTGGTGTGCCTAGCGCCTACATATGTTGACACTTCTTTTCTTCTAGAACTAAAGCGCTGGGCTTTGTCTGTAGTTATTTTGGCGACCATCCGCTTTCTAAAACCTACCATAGCCATCTGTAACATATTGAGCGCGCGCTCGCGCCAAGGAGAAGCCTTTTTCGTCTTGTTCTTCGACCGCCTTGATAATTTTACGTGCAGAGCGCGCGCTCGCGCCAAGAGAATAATCTTCGTCTTGGGTAGTACTTGGGTAGTCTTGGCAAGATATTTGTCTTCGACCGCCTTGATGATGATACGTGCAGAGCACTTTAGGGGCGCGGGCTGCCGTATGCTATCCTAGCTTGGCGTAACGCAGACAAAACCACGTATGCTGGCACGCGCTAGCGCGTTTGAGCCTGTGTAAGGGACTGGGTAGACGCTGTGGCCTCTCCCCCTTACACTCTCTTAGCAATCACGTGATGGCGTCGGGGAACGAAATTCTGCAGACGCGCAATGAACCCGCGTGGCGTGCTCCAACAAGAGTTCGGGACGAGTAACAGCAACAGCAACTGCTGTGAATTCATGGTGTGCTCCACATGCAAGGACGCGTTTAACATCGGGCAAGGTGCTCGTGATGAACGGAACTTTGAAGTCGACCCACGCGCTCCTTCGCATCCCCACATGGTTCCCTTTAGTGGGAGTTAGTGAAATTTTTTCATGATTGAATTGAGGGGAGTTGTTTTTATTAGAAATTTGTAGTGCGTGCAAATTTATGGCATACCCATTTTTCAGAAATCATGGAAGTTCTTACGTAACTGGAGATATTTGTCAAGGGCGAAATCCAATACTGATCGCATGCGGCGCGCATAAAACGCGGCGTCTCTGTTACGTCAGACCGGTACTACCCGTGACAAGGAAGTGACGAAATTTGACTGAAGGCTCGTCGTGGCCGTTTGTTTTCGTGAAAAGCGGCAAATAATCTCGCTTGCTCCGGAGGGTCGCCTTACAATTGCGTTTTAGTATTTGGTGCTCATCTGTTTCTTTCGAGGTGCGCGACTGGAAACAGCAATATCACCCTTCTCCTTCCTATGTTTATAGTTTAAGAAAGAAACAGATAAGTACCACTCATCACGCCCAAACATTAAGCTGTTTACTTGAGTATTTCGGAATGCTTACAGATTTTCCTGACCACATTCTGATTCGGCGAACCTCCATTAAACTTTCACAACGTCCTTTTCACATTCTTTCGCACCACTTCCTTTCACAGGGATGCAAGTTTCTTGCTCGTCGGGCGCTATCAGTCTCGATTTCGTCCTTCAATATCGATGATGAATATCTCGAATAGGTGCACCTTTCTGGATTTCTAAAAAAATGTTTATGCCGTAATTTCGCACGCACTACAACTTTCTAATATAAACTACTGCCATCAAGTCAATAATCAAAACTTATTTAACGAGTCTGTGTTAATTAATCTTGTCAATGTCATTTTAGTTGCGGCAAACCATTTCCGCCTTGGCATAGAGTACGTGCGCGAAAACGACTTGAGCGTGCCTGTCATACAATTTTGATGAAAATGTGTATTGTCTAAAGAAATATATCTCATATTAGGTGCATAATGAATGGTATGTTCTCATCAGGGCAGTTCTTGTTAATTCTAGCACTAGCGAATTTTAGGTTGCTTATAAGAGCAATTATTTACTCCGCTGTAGTAGGAAGTAAAAATTACACCATCTCCCACTAAAGGGAACCATGTGGGGATGCAAAGGAGCGCATGGGTCGACTTATTGTTCCGTTGATCACGTGCACCTTGCCCGATGCTAACGCGTTCTTGCATGTAGAGCACACCATAAATACACTGTAGTCGCTGTTGCTGTTACTCGTCCCGAACTCTTGTTGGAGCACGCCACGCGGGTTCATCGCGCGTCTGTAGAATCTCGTTCGCCGACGCCATCACGTGGTTGCTGAGAGAGTGTAAGAAGGAGAGGCCACAGCGTCTTACCCAGCCCCTTACACAGGCCCGAGCGTGCTACCACGTGCGAGTGCGTTCTGACTAGGATTCAACGCATTGGTTCATCGCGCGTCTGCGGAATCTCGTTCGCCGACGCCATCACATGATTGCTGAGAGAGTGTAAGGGGGAAAGGCTACAGCGTCTTACCCAGTCCCTTACACAGGCCCGAACGCGCTGGCGCGTGCCAGCACACATCGTTTTGTCTGCGTTACGCCAAGGTAGGACAGCATAAGGCAGCCCGGGCCCCTAAAGTGCTCTGAACGTAGCATCATCAAGGCGGTCGAAGAAGAAGACGAAGAAGATTTCTGCTTGTCGCGAGCGCGCGCTCAATATGTTACAGATGGCTATGGTAGGTCTGAACCGGCCCAAACCGCCACGAACTGGCTCCGCGACTAGAAAAAAGCGCAGCAACGCCACCAGTGGCGTCTACTGGCGTTTGCTTCAACCGGCCTATTGTCCCTGCCTCCTGGACGCGTCACTAGGAAATTATTCTAGTACACTATAGGTTTTAGAAAGCGGACGGTTGCCAATAGAACTACGAGCAAAGCACAGCGCAAAAGCTGCTTCGCATCTAAAAAAACCCACTGCTGGCTCTCCACAACCGTTCACCGGCCACCGCGTATATACAGGCGCTAATTGTTGACCTGCAATGTAGTGCCGGTGGCAGATTTTTCTTGTACGTAGTTGAACAATAAAGATTTGCAGCGTGCACGTTAACTAAGAGCGGACTGCTGGTCCCTGTGTGTAATCTTTCTTCTGTCTCTCATTGTCCATTAGCAGTGATTTTGCTCTGCGAAACACCGGCGCACATTGCATGCTTCGCCCCTCCACAGGTTTCATGTTAGTGAAGCTGAATTTCATTTTTTTGTAACAAACATGCCCACGTGACCAAAAGTTCGGTGTGTGAGTGCTCGCAAGGCTGGAAAAAAAACAGAAAAGTATTGTTTTTGTCTCTGAACGTGTTTCTGTCAGCGGCGTAAAACAGACATTTTCTGTATGAAAACAGAAAATTTATGTAAAAATAGCTATTAATTCACACACCTTTTTTACAGTGTACTTCAGGGTGTGATTACTACCAGAGATAAAACAATGTTTCGGAACAATAGGCTTATGGATGTTTCGGGAAGCATTCGTCGTCGAAAGGAAATGTGCAGCGTTTAGAAAAATGGGAATTAATTTAGGCTGCTTCATTGAGCTGTACTGTACGAGAGAGCAATAAGCAGTCTCCTCTTTTACGTGGAAAGAAGCTGAAGTAGTACAGGTTCTCACAATATGTTTCTGTTTGGAAGGACAGGAAGTGGGGGGGGGGGCACAATCTAGAGAACTATGTATTCTAGTGTGAGAAAGCGATAAGCGTTTGGGTGGCTCAGAATTTTCTGATAGAAAAATAATTGACAATTGAGAGTGCAATACACTATACAGGGGGAGAGCAATAAGTCGTCAAAAAATTACAGCGTCCCTTATGCATTCACCAAAGACGACTCGAATGCGAAAGCCGCCTTCTTTGACTTCTAATTGAATGTATTGATCCTGCCCTGCCCCCGCGCGAAAGCTTTCTGCACCTAACGTGGTTTTGCACTGCCTCCGGCATCAGAAACACCTCATCTGGTTTTGCAGTGCCGCCGTGATCGGCCCCGATTCGACCAAGCACCGATGTCATGTGCGGACGTCATCATGTAACGTTACGTCTAGTGACAACATGATGATTTCATGATGCCGACATCACGTGATGATGACTTCTTTGTACAACTCGTGTTCTCCCCGACGCCGCGTGACGGCGACGCCGATGGTCCATTTTCGCGTTTGTCGAAGCATTTAAGGCTTTCGGCTTTTGAGCCAGCAATGCATTACGGCGTGTGTTTAGAAGGAAATCTATAATCACCGATATTTTATATACTGAAAGAACGATATGTTTATGAGACAGGTCACTATATGGGACTCCGGATTAGATTCAGCCACCTTCGTTCTGTGACGTGCACCTAAATGTAAGCAAACGGCTATTCGTTAGATTTCACCCCTAACCAGGTAAACGGTTCGGGGCATTACAAGCTCCACTGTGCGAGAGGAGTAAGCTGTCCCAGAAATATGATGAGGTCGTCCCACTTGCGGCATCGGAAAAACTAGAACAAGTGTTCGACCGATTTAGAGTACGATGTACTCAACAATGGCGAGCGCTGAGCTGTCCATAACATACGAACGATTTAGTGCGGATGGCAACCGCGCACATACTGCTATTGGAGCGAACTACGCAAAAAAAAAGATCCGGTAAGGCTCATTCGTCTTGCCAACAGGAGCGTCACAAGTTTCTGTGTAACTTGTTTTTGTGTGCTAGCAGTCTATGCTTTATGTAAACGAATTTTAAGAAACAACGACGTGACATTAATAAACGAACAACTGAACCATAAATTACAATTTCGAATATAACTCCATAAAATCTTCATTCAGCCTCAAAATTACGCCGAAAAGCTTATCAGCTTCTTTCGAAATAAGACGGAAGATTCGCTACAGTTGCATGTTTTCCGCGACAGATATTGCGGGAGCCGAAATGCAAGCACCAACTCAATGACAAACCTTGTTCAAGAATATTTCACCTCTTCAAGCTTCCATTTTACCCTGAAATTCTGTCGTTTCTTGCAGCGCCAACAAAGACACTGTGAATGTAAAAACTGCAGTAACGAAACACAGTGAACTTCGAGAGTGAAATAAATACGAGATGGGGCGTGTGATTTGTAAGTTAGGAATGGTATAAGCGCCAAAACTCGCTAACGCAGTTGCGCGTTTGAAATAAGACGTCTTATGGGGCTCGGTAGTAAGCAAAGATGTTTAAAATAATTTCCGCCAAAAAATCTTCCGTGAAAGTCGTCTAAACGATGTGTAACCGCTGTTCATTAATCAAGTGGTTTTTCGTCGTCGCGTGCTACTGCGTTTGGTGTCATTGCGGGAAACAATGCCAAATAAGTGGAGGAGCACAGCGAAATATTATGTAACAGCGAAATATTATGCGAAATATTATTGCAACAGCGAAATATTATGTAAGCGTGAACCAATAGTAAGATCGGAGTAGTGCACTCTTTGTTCGGGAAGTAAGCACACGGTTATACTTTCCGCTCTTACTTTGCGTTGCGACATTCAGTGGTAATTTTCAGAGGTATGCGCGCGGCGTCTTTCCCTTTCTTCCTTGGGTTCGTCAGCGTCTTGCTGCAACGCTGCCGATGTGAGTTTTTCTTAACGCTGTCGCATGTAAATTACCAATGTCTGTTCTCGCCGTTCCTGGGAAGATCTAAACTGCCAATCTCCTGTGGCGCATACCCTGTTACCTTTTAAAGGTATGTGCCACATGTGTCTGGAGGAAAGGGTTTGACGACGTACGCGGCAGGATATTTGTCAAAACGCCGTACGCGACAGTCATATTTGTCAAAACCTCTTACCCAACTTAAAGAGGCGATCATGAGAGCACCCAGACGTAGGCGGCTAGATAGATAGATATATAGATAGAGAGATACGTAGGTAGACACGCTCAAACGGCCAAAGGTTCGCTAAGAAACGATTCGCATTTAAAACAAATGGCTTATGGTATACGCGTTCTTATGAAACCTCGATTTCACTTCTCCATTTCTACTCTCATATCGCTTTATGATGCTTTCGTTCATTCACATATTAACTACAGCATTGAATCATGGGGTAACACGTACAAGAGTCACCTGACATCATTAGAAGCCATGCTAATCCGAGCTATTCGTCTAATAACGTTTTCATCACGTTGTGTTAACGCCAGCCAATTACTGCATTCTAGTGATATTTTAAGTGTGCCCGATCTTAATAAATATAACCTCGCCATTCTTGTTTATAAGGCACTACAAAATAATATTCCTCTTTCCATAATACCAAAGAGATCCCTCCATAATACTAATAATACTAAATTAGCAAGCAAGAATAACTTTATTTTACCCATCGCTTCGCACCGACTACGCGAAGCAGACTTTACATTTTTCAGCGCTTGCTTTTTGGAATTCACTACCATCTCCTTGAAAATGACTAAATGCTCATAGGTTTCGATGCGAACTCAAGCACTTTCTGTTAGATTCGCCTGACTCTGGTCCTTCATTGCTCTAGGTGTTTTTGTCTGTTTTCTTATCTTCCCGCACTTTTGTATCCTTTTTCGATACTTACTGTTATTTGCTTATTGCAATTTTGTTTTTATTATTATTATCTTGCATACTGCATTAGTGTTTATTCATTTTGAAAATATCACCCACCCTGTCCTCCTTACTCTCATTAACCAGGTCACATTCACTAGGCCTGTATTTTGTTCAATGCATTGGTAACCCTGGTTTCGGGTTAGTTTTTTTCTTGCATAAGAGTAGCTTTTGTCGGTATTAAATCTACGTATTGCCATTTTGATTGTATTATTTACCATGTTATTATGCACAGGAGGTCCCATTTCAGTTTGTAACTACGGGACCTCCTTCTGTATACACTTATGATGTACTCATCCCTTTGTTTGACTCGAAATAAAATTATTGTGATTGTGAAAGCACGTGTAATGTGCACAAATGTTACCAGTGTGTGCATTTGGGAGTCCCGATTGAAGTGGCAGGACGACGAAGGAGGTGCTCAATGTTCTCAAGAGGTCAGGGATGAGTGTGGTGAAAACACGCGTACTGTGTACAAATGTTCCGCAAATAGTAGCCTGATGAAGCTCTTGTCTATCGCAGGTGAGGGTGTAATGTGTAGAGGAAGACGGGATATTCCGTCTAAATATTAAAGGGGTCATGCTTGTGCACAGTTCGGCTTAGCATCTGTGCGAGCACAACGCAGTGGGTAAACCTTGTGTGCGTAGGTGGGTGTAGGCTACGATTTTTTTCTTTACGAAATGTTTCTCTCCATTTTCACTGAGAGCATTATCTTGTGCTGTCAAAGTGTGTTGCGTCAAAGGAAGGAAATGCAAGACAATTGACAATGCGGAAGAAACGCCGCGTCAGCCAACTCACATTGGCCGGAACGTGCATGTTTGTTGACGAGATCGCAAAACCTTTGTAGCAGAACTGGACAGGGCTTTGCATTCAATCGTAGGACAGAAATGCGCTGCTGTGCCGCATTGTTTTGCGCCCAAAGCCACTCCATGTGACGTTGAAGTAAGAGCTGCCTGGCTTTACAGACGGGTTCAATGCTGATGAAAACGCTTGCGTGTAAGGCATGTTCGGATTTTGCTATCTTGCAAGCATAATGGCTTATATTTGCATAAGCCTACTGGTGGTTGACAGTTCAGATTCCTTTTGACAGACTAGTGCTGTGCAAGGACGCTTCTACATTTATATGCAGTTAGGGTGTCAGCAATACAAAAAGCTTCATTCAGTGGTTTCATTTAACAGTAGACCATACTGTATATACAATCTGGCAAACTTATTGCAGGTTTGATGGTAGATGGCTTCTCGAATAAGTCTGTTGCTATAAAGTGGCAGGCACTTGGGGCATCCAACGGCCCTGCTGTTGAAGTAAGCAGTGTACCCTATTGCAAAAACCAGCGCCGTTCTAGTACCCCCAGCGTGATACCAGCACGTTTCTTGGCGCTGGACCGCACTGGGAACACTGGTACACGCTCGAATTCACTGGGATTCCGGTGAAAGCACTGTGAAAGCGCTGAGTCGCACTGGTAGAGCCAC
Source organism: Rhipicephalus sanguineus (assembly GCF_013339695.2). Taxonomy (NCBI): domain Eukaryota; kingdom Metazoa; phylum Arthropoda; class Arachnida; order Ixodida; family Ixodidae; genus Rhipicephalus; species Rhipicephalus sanguineus. The sequence continues at coordinate 91,476,503 of NC_051185.1, read as the reverse complement.
TGGCTTTGCCGCTGTGACGCTGGCGCTCCCTGGGAAGCGCTGCTGGAGACGCTGGAATTCTCACTGGCGTGCGCTGGCACATACTGGAGCCTGCACTGTTCTGCCAGTGCCGCACGCTGCTTTCAGCATCGTGCGCGGCGGAATGCTTTGGTATCGTCGAATATGTAAGGCACAATGTAATGCACACATGCATTGCTATGGCAGACTGTTCCATTATAAACTAAGGCATGTTATATTATAAAGTATTTGCTAAATCACGCAATTTTCGAGATATGAGTACTTGGAGTGGGCAACCAAGTGCATTCTTGTTTCAATTACTTTCCTCATGCTGTGGATTTGCCTGTTGATAACGAAATACATGACACGAACCTGGTCACATAATATTCACTAGTAATAAGAATATACCAAAGTACCTGTGTGGATTTCTGTTTTTTTTGCATATGTACCATGGAAGCTTGCCCATACTTCATGGGTTAAAGTGCAAAGCTGTGGAAGCCTATAGAACATAAATTGGGAAGCCGTCCGCTGGTTTACACTGTCCGTTGCTATCTGCATGCCTGGGTGATGTTAGAAGAACAGAGCATTGAGTGAGTAGGTATTACATTGTGAATCTCATTTGTGCACAAAAACAGGAACACGAAAGAAACCGCGAGACAAGTTCAGACTATCAGTTAGTTTATATTCGCAAATGCGCACACACACACACACACACACACACACACATATATAATATATATATATATATATATATATATATATATATATATATATATATATATATATATATATATATTGACGCTATGAATGAGACGTCCAGCGGCACAGACGCCATGCTTTTATTCTATCGCACGCACACTTCCTCATCGTCGACTTCTCCTACCATGGGTTCATGTGTCACACGATCCTCCCTTCCCCTGAAAGAATGCGCGAGTTACAATTAAGAACAAAGAAATGAACGAAGAGAAGCTGACTAGTAAACAATGTCAAAGTGTGCAGTGAATTCAACGTCACAGGGGAGTTCCGTCAAACCACTAAAACTTCAGAGTCCAGCAGTCCGGTGCTAATAAACACAGCTCTAGTGGGCGAGGCTGGCTGTTCCACATTGGATGACATAAGCGTGACCGGCGCGTGGACACTGATGATGGCACGGCTCTTGGGAGGAACGAATACGGTTGAGAGCCCTTGTAGTAGAAGGTCGGATACCACACGAGTCGGATTCTATGTCGTGGCTGGCACAGACACTTTGCTTCCAGTTTGCGCGTGCGATGATCAAGGCTGATAGGGCGATTTTTGTGTTCTTGCGTTATAGCTTCTGACCTCTTTCGTGTTTTCTGTGGTTCTGTCTCAGATGGTTCATTCGTAGGCACAGTCTTGATACGTGACAATGAAGGCGTCTCAGGCGACGTTCCTTTCGGCGAAGTTGTCTTGAATTTGATTTCTTGGTTATCTTGAGTAGAGGCATCTTGAATTTTTCTTCAATTCGGATGACTCCCTTTGAAACGCCTTTCCTTAAACCGTGAGCATGTTTCCGATGATGTTTTCGTTCCTCGTTCTCCTTGCCGCAGTATCTGTTGTTGTCGCTTAAGTTTGTTGACTTGCCTATGCTGGCCTTGCTGATGACGCTGTGGAAATCTCGGCTGGTCATCATCGTTGAATGAGCATACACTGGTGGTCGTATCAGCGAAATTTAGAGGTGGGATGCAAGCATGCTTCGTGCCAACGAAAGTAGCAGCTTCCTTTTCGTATTTTTATTGTTGAGAGCTTGTGTTGAATTGATGTCTTCATACTGTTTCGACTTTCGATTGGCCAACACCTGAAGATGAGATCGCCGCAAACATGGCATGAACTGCTTCTCATTCCGAATGTCTGTGTCTTTGCGGATGAATTGAGCTACGTTCTCCTGAAGCATGAGCTCTTTCGGTATGGCAGTGGCTTTGCAGTGTATTTTCTCGATATTTCAGTTGGTCTGTCGCATATGGAACGATCTCGTGAGGCGTGCGGAGAGAGTAACCAGCACCAGAAGAGCTACTTGACGCAAAACCAGGTGGTGCCCTTCGTAAGCAAGATGAAGAATGAAGTCCATTGGGTGGGTGAATAATGGCTTGATCTTTGTACCGCAGTGAAGAGGTAAGCGTGGGCGATATTAGCGGGATGGGAAACCAGGTGGAATGTTGGATCTGGAAGAAAACAGCCGGAATGTCTTTCCATAAGCAGATGGCTGACTTCGTCTGACGGAAGTTGTAAATTTATGCTGTCTGCTCGAATGCGCGAAGGCTGCTTCTCACTGTCACGACTGAGTTGGAATGTATCGAGATGGCGGGTTATAATCGGGTCTTCATCATACTCTTTAATTCGGACAATCATTTCCTCTTTGATTTTTTCCCATGATTCGTTGTTTTCGAATATGTGTGCCAGGTAAAATTTGAATGCCTCACTTGTGACGTATTCGTTGAAGTTGGCCACCATCTCCCAGTCCGACCATAATGCAGCGGTAGCGTGGCGTTCGAAGAGTTCGAACCAGTCCTCTACGGCTCCATCGTCCGCTGATCCGGCGTACTGTGGGATGTCAAGGTCTGTTGATAATGCCGTCATGATGCTGGTCGTTGTGTACAGCTGGATCTGCTTCGGTGGTTCGTGTATGATCAGGGCGTCTTTTCGAGCACTTCATTGATGACGCGCGGCTGATGAAGTGGCTGCCAGGTCTTCATCCTGTCGACTTGTGTGACGCTGTCAATGAGAGACGTCCAGCGGCACAGACGCCATACATTTACTCTAACGCACGCGCACTTTTTCATCGTCGACTTTTCCTACCATGCGTTCATGTGTCACACACACACACACACACACACACATATATATATATATATATATATATATATATATATATATATATATATATATATATATATGTCAATTTCCGAAGACACGTGGTTAAGAATACAGGGTTGGGGTTAGGTGACACTTACACGAACTTGAAATTGACGACCCACCAACCTTTATATTAACCAGGTGTCTTTGCATGTTTATATATATAAATGTATATCTGACAATAAACTTTCTATTGGTAGTCTACGCTTGTCTCGTGGTTTCTTTTGTGTACCTGTTTTATACCTCGAACGTGCTTTATGCCGGGGTCAACCAAGACTTGGAGGCCATGCTTTGACTCGGGAGCGCACACCTGCTGTTTCTCTCCCTAATTGACCACGTTTTGAAGAAGTGCATATCGAGTGGCAGTGTTCATTATGTGCTTGTTAATGTCATCTTTGCGCGGGATTCTACGCTGTGTCCAGGTATACGTTAACTTCAGGTACCACAACGGTTAAATCATGATAATGAGCGTTAGTTAGAAAGCACTTTTATACGTTGGCATGGGTGGCACGGTTGTTCCTCGACACCATCTCCGTCCCGCCTCCGTGAAGTTGCACACAGGAGCGCAAAGCTTCCTCACTCCTTCCAGACAGCAAATATTAGACAGCCACAGCACCAGGTCTAATCTTTCCTAAGACATGCATTATATACTGCTGGGGAGAACGGGGCATCCGTAAACTGAAAGTTTCGATCACTAAAATAGGCCGGACCTTTTGTATGTGGCTGCGCCTTTCACAAGAACAGCTCGCGCCAAACCCTCCCTTAAAAAATGCGAAAATTACGGTTCTAGCACGGGAGTAGTGAAATACGACGTGCCCCGAACATTTTCCCACCATAACGCCCGCAAATGTAGGAGCAAGAAGAAACACGCACCGTGATCAACAAGTCGGTCGAATTTTGCAACCACTCGCCCTTTGTTTTTTTCACCAAAACGCAAGTCTGAATCAGCCCCTGTGGGCACGTTCAAGTTGAGGTACTTACAAATTGGCCTCCGCGCTTGAATAATCAACGGCACAGCACACGCATTCAAATCACAAAAGGCACCTAATATCCCGCGTCCGCCTTCCTTGATTCATTCCACCTAAAACTGATATATATTCAAAGCTGGGCACATAATTTCCTATAAAATAAGCACTGCAGGTACCCCCATGTACATACGAAGGCAGGAATAGAACGTTCTACATGAACGACGCTGCAGCTGCATCACGACTAACGCGCACACAGTCGCAAATACACCTTGCACACAAGAAAAGCAGACGCGGGAACTGCAACAATTCACAGTGCATTCCACACGGTTCTGTGACAGAAGCAGCATAGCGAAACTGGTTGTACACGGCCCAGAAGTAGGCACCGTGTTAGTCATTTTGTTTTCGCCGGCCAACGACCACACGAGACACAAAAGATAATGCCGCGCATCACACTTACTAACCGCTCACACAACTAAAACAGAACCGGCCTTGCCGTCGCTCGGTCGAGTTCAAGCCCAGCAGCTCCCAACGGTCCCGACGTATGTTGTCATTGGCCGTAGGAGCGTGCGACTTCGTGGCGTGATAAGTAAGAGCCAATGCAGTGACACCATGACCTCCTTCTCTTATTTTCTTTTCTGAGCTGTGTAGGCAAAGCAAAGACGGTGAGGGGGGAGAGGCGCAGAGCTCATAGGCCTTCTAAACCCTCTAAATAATTGGAAGCAGCGACAGTGGCGATACTCTCTTCTCCTCTTCTCATCCTGGGACAACCGAACGTGCAGTCCGTGTTTATTTCCCCTCTGATCGATTCTCCTTCCGCAGCGGGCACGGCAGGCTCTTTCTCTTTGGCTTCCGGAGACGGACGCTAGCATTCTATGGTGGCGCGTTATTATTTTAGTTCTTCTGGGTCATGATGTGCGCCATAGTGGTGTAGAAAACATTAGAAATGGTGAAATCAGCACCCAGAATGCTGAAGCCGTACGAATGGAGCATACCTATGTAAATTAATTAGGCACATTTATCATCACAATACCGCAGGCGCACCACCATCGAAGCTGGCCGCGCCATCATGAGACAACTCGACGACGCTCTACTGTTCAACGAGGACAAGCGGCTTCAACTTGTTCCGAAAATGCATCACTCATCCCGTGCCTAGTAACATGCACCCCGAATGTCACGGCAACCGCCGGAAACATCGAGCTGAAGAAGCTACAGCGCAGCTATGGCCAAGCAGCAGAAGTCTATTAGTGTGCACGACGACGGCTACACCATGAAACGTCGCTGTGCCCTAGCTGTTGTGGACAATCAGGGCTATATTGTTTTTTAAGAACAATACTCATAGAGTGTCTGTTGATGGTGTTCATTTCTTTCCTGCTTGTTCGAATATTATAGGTGATTGTTACATCAAGAGTATTACCATTATGACAAACTTTGTAAACTGTTCGCTAATGTTTATTCATATGTCGAGATGTTCGTGTTGACAATGAATCCGACATCGCGCAATTGTGGTACATAATCCTTAATTCTGTTTTCTGTCACCTTGTTCATTTATGTGCATGCGGTTACTGCGTACTTTATTTACAACATGCACAATGTGAGAGTGCCATTTTATTTTGTACATAGCAATGGTATTTTCGAATAAACTCATTGTAATTTGTTTTGTGCGATTACGTACCGTTATGTATGAATTCATGAATGTGCTTATCGTGAGGTAATGCATCAGTTCGAAGACATCTGTGTAGCTGATCTGTACGATACATATATAGAATGTGGCTGTCTTTTTCTTCCTTTCTTTCATTCTTTTTTTTAGGCAAAACTGTCAAAAAGTACACATATTTGCAGTAGACATGCCTGCAGCCTATATCGCTTCTAAAAATGGAGAACGAATGCCATCTCACGAATCAAAAGAGGAAACGTTGAAACCGAAACTGAGACCATCGTGGCACGATGGCAAGGCCGAAAAGGAAGTTGATGCATGAAAAATTACACCATCTCCCGCTAAAGGGGACCATGAGGCGATGCGAAGCCGGAGCACTTGCACGATCGCGTTCCGTTGGCGTTCGTTGGGCGTGCTACCGACCTCGCGTCGTGGAACGCGAAGAGGGACGCTACGCGCGTCGTATCTTCCATCTATCCTGGCCGTTAATTCTCACAGGGAGAGCGGGGCACGCAGTCTACAGGCGGGCGATAGGGGGGCAGCGTAGGAGAGGAGAGAGAAGGGGAGGGGACGCGCATGCGCTCGAGCTCATCGCGGCGTTGCGCAGGAGAGAATTTCGGCATGTCTAGCCCGCGTTTCAGAGGTAGAGTGGAAAGGGGGAGGGAAGGGGAGAGGGTAAGTGGAGAGGGTAAGGGGAGAGGGAAAGGGGGAGGGAAGGGAAGAGGGAATGTGGAGAGGGGAAGGGGAGAGGTAAAGTGGGAGGGGAATGGGAGAGGGTGAGTGGAGAGGATGTGTGTGGAGAGGGTATGCGCATGCGCAGTAAGGGTGGTCACGCCGCACACTACCACCACCACCACCACCACCGGATTGAGCTCCGCCTTAAGATACTTCGCATCTAATAATGCCGGCCGCTACGATCGCTAGCGGTCTTGTGGGCCGCATGGTTCAATGAGCGTGTCCGCTTTTAAAGACGATAGTCTTTCTTGGGGAACTTAAACGCAGAAATTTTGGTCTGTCTGTCTTTCTGTCTGTCTTTCTGTTTGTCGGCACGTCCCTCGATTCAGCCACTCGGCCAAAGTTGAACCACTTGCCCAAGGGCCAGCCGTCTTGAACTGGTACGGCTGTTCATACTTGTGAACGTTGTCGATCAAAAGTAAATATCGTGCATATCTGAGGTGCAACATCACTAGGTAAGTATTAGGTGGCGTGTTCCTTTAATAGAAAATGCATACATACGTAATTTTAAGGACCCTAGTTTCTTAAGCTGCGCTGAAAATGCATAAGAATGGAAGCTTGAGCGAGTTGGTATGCGTTCATCTTTGTTGAAACAGCGCTCACTAGACGACGACGAAGTAAAAGAAGGTACAGGACAGGCAGCGCCTGTCCTGTGCCTTCTTTTACTTCGTCGTCGTCTAGTGAGCGCTGTTTCAACAAAGCTGAAAATGCGACTGCGCTGAAATTTGCCTTCCTCCGTGCCCTTCGCACGAGCTCATTGTTGTGTTTCGGTTTCGGTTCTGTTGCACTGTACGAATGCCATGGGTTGGTGTTGAAAAACTTTAGTTTTGAGAAGGCCAAGAAGGTGAAAAAAAAATATTTAAAAAATGAAAAAGCAGCGTTGTGGGCGGCCTTCAGGCTGCCGGTTGTGGGCGCCGCTCTGGCGTTCCTGTTTTACCCAGGCGACGTGTAAATAAAAGAGTGTGTGGAGAGTACTCGTTGAGTGCGGACGTTTCTCTGCTTCAGCGCTTCGCGCCAAACCGCGTTTTCGGGCTGGCTGGCGTCCCCGCCGGTCGCGTTGGTCACCGCCGGTCTTCGCCTGCTGATGCGCCGGGACTACCAGCACGCAACACAGCACTCATGTTTCCCGACGTATTGCCAGATGGCGTCCATATCTCACACAGCGTAAAGCCCCTTGATGTTGGAAAGTAGCGACGCTCCTTTATCCACGCCGGCTCATCCTCGCCGCGCCGTCAGCCTCCTCTTTTTTCAGCCTCTCTTTCGCGAAGCCGGCGCATCCGCAACGCTGAATGGCTGCGACGCGCGATAGCTCCCAGTCAGGTGACCCTGACGTCACGAGAAGCGAGCGCAAGCAAACTTCGCGCGCTTTCAGCTGCTCACGCCCGCCATGAACCCTCCAGGCGTCAACCCTCCAGGCGTGTGTGTACGGGTGTGTGCAGGTGTATGCGTGTCTGTATGTGCGCATATGTGCGCCTGCGTTTGTATGTGCGTGTGCGCACGTGTTAACGTGTGAGTGCATGTGCGTGCGTTTGTGTATTCGCGGTGTTTGTGCGTGTACGCACGTATGTGTATGCATGCGCGTGCGTGTCTGTATACTCTGTATCACTTGTGCATGCGCGTGCGTTTCTGTATCGCTGTGTATGTGCGTGTGTGTCTGTATCGCGTGTGTATGTATATGCCTGCGTGTCAGCATCGCGTGTCTATTTATGCGCGTGCGTGTCTGCATCGCGTGTGTATGTATGTGCGTGCGTGTCTGCATAGCGTGTGTATGTATGTGCCTGCGTGTCTGCATTGCGTGTGTATGTATGCGTGCGTGTCTGTATCGCGTGTGTATGTATGCGTGCGTGTCTGTACCGCGTGTGTATGTATGTATGAGCGTGCGTGTCTATCGCGTGTGTATGTATGTGCGTGCGTGTCTGTATCACGTGTGTATGTATGCGCGTGCGTGTCTATATCGCGTGTGTATGTATGTATGAGCGTGCGTGTCTGTATCGCGTGCGTATGTATGTATGAGCGTGCGTGTCTGTATCGCGTGTGTATGTATGTGCGTGCGTGTCTGTATCGCGCGTGTATGTATGAGCGTGCGTGTCTGTATCGCGTGTGTATGTATGTGCGTGCGTGTCTGTATCGCGTGTGTATGTATGTATGAGCATACGTGTCTGTATCGCGTGTGTATGTATGTATGAGCGTGCGTGTCTGTATCGCGTGTGTATGTATGTGCGTGCGTGTCTGTATCGCGTGTGTATGTATGTATGAGCGTGCGTGTCTGTATCGCGTGTGTATGTATGTATGAGTGTGCGTGTCTGTATCGCGTGTGTATGTATGTGCGTGCGTGTCTATATCGCGTGTGTATGTATGTATGAGCGTGCGTGTCTGTATCGCGTGCGTATGTATGTATGAGCGTGCGTGTTTGTATCGCGTGTGTATGTATGTATGAGCGTGCGTGTCTGTATCGCGTGTGTATGTATGTGCGTGCGTGTCTGTATCGCGTGTGTATGTATGTGCGTGCGTGTCTATATCGCGTGTGAATGTATGTATGAGCGTGCGTGTCTGTATCGCGTGTGTATGTATGTATGAGCGTGCGTGTCTGTATCGCGTGTGTATGTATGTGCGTGCGTGTCTGTATCGCGTGTGTATGTATGTATGAGCGTGCGTGTCTGTATCGCGTGTGTATGTATGTATGTGCGTGCGTGTCTGTATCGCGTCTATATGCGCGTGTATATGTATGTATGTGCGTGCGTGCGTGTCTATATCGCGTGTGTATGCGCATGTGTATGTAAGTGCGTGCGTGTCTGTTCGAATGTCCACGCACGTGTGTCTATAACACGTGTGTACGCGCGTGTGTATGTATGTGCGTATCTATATTGCATGTGTATGAGAGTGCGTGCCTGTATCCCGTGCGTATGATCTTGTGTATCTATGTGTGTGTCGTCACCGTCAGTAAAGTGAAGGAAACCAGAGGGATGCACATGTACACTTTTCGCTTCGGCTATTTACTTTTCGAACATACATAAAAAAATAGAATACACACAAAAGGTACTGTCATCAATATTACATCGCTAATGGCTTATTCGATATTCAACATCGCTAAGTAAGAGTCCAAATCACAAACTAATTTCGCTTCTGCACGTAAAAGACAATAAAGTCCGAATTTACTTCTTTTGTGGCAGTTGGCGTCCGGTGTTGCACTTGACACTTGCTGGAGCCCTCGTAGCATAGCCGGGGGAACGACTTAGAACCAGGGACCGGAGCGTAGCCGATGTTGGTTCTGTCCAGCTCGAGTCGCGTACGTCTTCCTTTCGCCCAAGCCAAGGTTCGACTGCCCCGAGCTCTAGGTCGTCTTCATCGAAATCCCTCTCCCGAGATTCCTTGGGGTCAATTGTGGGAGAGGAGCCTTTCCTCCTGCCGCGCCGGTGCGCACGGTGTTTACATTGAACTTTGCGCGGCGCCGGGACCGTGGGGCCCGCGCAGGGGGCAACTTCACGTTCTGCTGTAAAATACGGGGGGCCCGCTCACGGGGGCGGCTTCGAATTCGCACTGTCTGGCGACGTCTTCTTTTGGCGCAAATTCACTTGGCATTTGGTTATTCAACGAAGTCCATTTGAATATGCACACTCATGACAGTGTGTGCGTGTCTGTATCGCGTGTGTATGCATGCCCGTGTGTGTACGTATGTGCGTGTCTTTATCACGTGTGTATAAGCGTGTGTGTGTGCCTGCGTGCATGCATCGTGTGCGTGCGTGCGTGTCTGACAGCGGCATTGACACAAAAAGGCTTCGGGCTCACTCATTTGGCCCAATTTAAGTAAACCACCACATTCCTTCTTGGGTGCCTTCTTTTAGCTCATCAAGACCACAATTATGAAAAAAATTCTCGCCTATACTTTATGCTGGTTACATTATATGCGTTAATACACCGTGTTAAGGACAGCCGAGGCGGCGACGGGAAGGTAAACCGCTCCGCCAGTTGGTATACTCATTTTTTTTCGAAGCGCTTATTTATATACCGAAGCGTCTTTAAAAATATTATT
>NC_051185.1:91444860-91466148 GCF_013339695.2 Rhipicephalus sanguineus | reverse complement strand
TTTTTCTTTCTTAAACGCTATATAATGAGAATTGACAGACAATAAGGGCAAGGAATGTACAGGGGATGTTATTTGTAGTAACCAGGATATCAATGTCAAGAACGTAGAGTGCACGAAATGATAACTTGCCGCCATAGGTCGCAGGTTCGCTCCCTGCTGGCGGCAAGTTATCTTTTCATCCACTTTACTTTCTTCACATTTATATCCTAATTACTATAAATAACACCCCCTATACATTCCTTCGCATTAGTGTCTGTCCTGAGTTCTCAGTAATATTGTGTTTAACAAAAAAAACAAGCCCTTAAAAGCCATCTTCTTTCCTTCCTTCATAGCGAGGGTCTCGTTCTGACAGACTTGATGCCTTCAGCTAGTATGCGAGCGATTATTGGTCAGCCGCCAGCTGACCGCACCAGGCAGAACGCACCAGGCAGAAAAAGAGCGTTCGACGCTCGCCGCCATGGCTACGATCGGCGCTGACTAACACTCCCAGGTTTAAATGCACATATATACCCCATAAAGTGGACGGGAGGATGACCGCCGCCGTAGCTCAGTGGTAGAGCATCGGACGCGTTATTCAAAGGTAGCAGGTTCGGTCTCTGCCGGCGGCAAGTTATCTTTTCGTCCACTTTACTTTCTTCACACTTACATCCTAATTACTACAAATTACATTCCCTATACTTTCCTTGGCATTATTATCTGTTAGTTCTCATTAACATTCAGTTAACCCAAGAAATACACCAGGGCCCGCGAACGCCGAAGTACGAGTGCCACTACAGGTCAATGGTTAGGGTTGCGTCGAGAATTTTTTTCGCTAAGGAGGACACCTGAAGAAAGTTTCACGAGCTACAGCCTCTAGATAAACAGTTTAAATATGTAGGTAAAGAGCTTAACAGCCTCTAGCTCCAGTGATGCTTTGTATTTCGACGCCTCAAAGTGCTCGCTTAGTGATCTGTAAATATACTGTGTTGGCTCGCAGACATAGGCGTGCGTACGAGGGGGGCAGGGGGAGAGGCCCTTAATCACCTGAGGGGGCGCCAAATCAGCCCCATATGTTTACTCATTCGGACCTCTCCCGTCATTCTTTACAGTTCAAGGTTATGGTAGTTACGGCCAGACATCTTTTGTACGATAGTGGCGGACGAGCACCACACATTTTGCATTCCAAGAGCTGTTTATTGTCCATTTTTACCTCCAGACTACCCAGAACGAAAGGATGATTGTTGTGGAAAGGAAGTCATCACTTCATTTCCATGTCTGTATTAACTGCGACGCTTGTTTACTTCAAGATCGCCCAGCGGGTGTAGGAGGAGGGGCGGGGTGGTGCGGTGCGACTTCGCCTTCCTTGTATTGGGAAACTCACCGCACGTCAATGCTCGAAGGTTCAAACACAGTTCAAGGCTGCTTGAAAACTAAGCTTTGATAAAGGTATGGTAAAATATAGGAAAGATGTGTCCGCACGTGCTACTGAAACTCTAATTTGTACCACCCATGCGCATGGTGCTGCGGCCACTCGAATTTTCCTTCTCAGAGAAATACACTGTGAACGTGTGCAGCATACTATGGTCGCTTACAAGCTAAGAATAAATACAACCAATACACACTGCGGCGCGCCCTCTTTGTCCATCTATGTGGTTGCTGTTGCAACCATAAGTACAACTCCTGTGCATATATAAATACTACGGATAACAATAATGGGAATCGTCCTTATTTAGAGTATTACGTGTACCCAGCAGCGATGTAGGAATTTTTAGCCAGGAAATTCAAGTTTTTCTACAGAGAACCAGGGAGATGAAAATGTGTCCGTATGGACAAATCATCGACCTCAAGTACGCGAAAGGTGTTTGACGTCACGGAAATCAGCGAATGCAATTGGACGTGGCGTATATGAAAATTTTCTCCGTGAGAGACAGCGAGGTCTGAGGGCGGTACTGACATATATATTCAAGGTCTTGAGCAAGGAGGCTTAGAAAAAGAGCTTTCGTTTTAACCTTTCCGAATTTGAAGAAAGAAGGAAATTGTACCAAATTTACCGGAAATTTTTTTGCGAATTTTTCGCGCAAAAATGGCAGAACACGGACGAGTGTGATCTTCAAGCGTCAAGAAACAGAACTATGATGAGCATAGTCGTCATCGGTCATTCAGGTACAAAATCTCATGACGGCTATTCTCGTCAGAGGGAGGGAGAGTTAAACCTCCTTGGCTGGAACCTGGTAGTGCAGCCTGGTATCATCGTACTCGAAGACACCCATTCCACCACTGGACATCGCACACAGCTATAGTAAAAATAAAAGCTTTGAATTTGGGTTACATCGATGTCACGCTTACACGTCTCTCCTCGTGATAGGATATATATTTCGCTCCCACGATTTGTCGAATAAGGCGAATTTTTGCTCTACTGAATGACAGGAGTGTTGTATATGTCGGGGGAGCAATCCTGGCAGGTTATACAATGGCTTGTCAGAAAGCTTCAAAATATTTTCGTTCACGCGCATATTTCAAGTTATTGGCATGCTCACTTGCACTATCGTTGAGGGATCTCTCAGTTTGGCCAACATAAACTTTTGCGCTCTTTAAAGGAATTTTGCATACCACTCCTTCTGCGCATTCAAAAAAGTGCTGCCTGTACTTTGTGCCGCAGGACTGCTGCATCGTTGCCTACGGGCCGGTCATTCTGCCGAACTTAGACAGCTGGTGCAGTGCACTGATTACGACTGGTGTCGTACCGCTGACGCAACTTTTTCAGGTTGCGTGAAGCCTTGTGAAAATAGAGAGAAGCAGGTAAGTGAAAAACATGGTTGATAGCTTTGTCATAGAAATCGGTTAAAACGAAAGTGAACCGTGTCTTCACAGGGGAAGGTGTATAGTTGATTGCTTATTGTACATTGGACGTATGAGAGCTAGCGCAATGCACCGCTTCATGTGGACGCACCCATATTGACGCTTAGTGACACATCTCCATCCCGACGACTAACGCCAAACATCATGACAACCCTTGTGGTAGTTGAGGCTGTTAACATACACTTGAACACAGCATGTGCCGAATCCCGAGAAAAGATGGCATCAACAAGCCAAGACTGGTGTTCGATAAGCAGTCGCTCAATGCGTCGTCATTGGAGGTGAGAAACGCCAGGGCGTGTGTTTCCATTACCAGGGTAACCTACGCGTGAGCTCATAATGCGCACTGCTTCAGGAGCGTGAGAGGCAGAGTTCGTAGATTTAGCCCCCCCGTGAACGCGGGAAGGCGTCCTGATTCCCGCTGGCGTTGCTGAAAGTGCAAACTATGGAAGCGCTCACTGTCGGCGATCGCCTCAGTCATGCTGCAGTATTTCACTTTACCGATCCCAGACGGTGACACCGCCCCCTGCGGTGCAAGGCCACTGGGTGAAAAGGCGCGTTTGTGAAGCCTCATACGTGACCGTTGGTAGCGCGTGGTTACCGCGCCCGACACCTATTTTCGCGGACCGAGAGGTCAGGGCTCGACTCGCATGTCATCCGAACGAAACATTTCTTCTGGTTTTTCTTTGTGATCTGTACTTTAGTCACATATTTCTGTGATGGAAATACGTCAGTGAAGTCTCGGTGGACCCCGGCATCAAACGCTTTCGTGTTAATAAAACGAGACAAGGCACGGAGGTCAACCAAAACATGGCATCACAGCTACCTTCTGCCAGCGCGCTGCGTTGGTTTGACACGTTTGTGGGTGACTGCCCATTTCCTCGTTGTCTGCGACTGGCGTGAGGGGCTGGGGAGACCCATCGTTGAGCAGTCTTTCAGCTTTAAGCTGTCCCGGTATCTTTCTGCGCTGCATTTTTACAAAAAAGCTTAACTCGCCACGTTATTGCACCAAGGCACAGGATTACCCACGTATGAGCGCCACTACGAGACAACAAAGTAAAAATATTTTCGGGCTACCATATTTTCTTTGTTCGTGAGGAGCTACATTGGAACATTTTGGACAGCTAAAGGCTCGAAGCATTGCTGTGAAATCTCTAAATAGACAGTTTAACACCCTCCAGTACTGCATTTGTATTCCTTGCCCGAATGCGCTAGCTCAGTGATAAGTAAATGCACTATGTTTTCTCGCAGGCACAAACAACAAAGTACAGAGAGACATAACCACTAAGCTTCGATAAAGGCAGGGTAAAATATAGGAAATATGTGCCCTGTTCTCGAACTGAAACTGCAATTTTCACCAATTATGCGCGCGGTGATCAGCATGCTCTAACGTTTCTTTTGAAGAAACTAGACGGCGACCGTGGCCGGCGTACTGTGCAGTCCCGAGTCGTCTGCCCTCCGAGGAGCCCATTCAAGTATTGGACACCGCACAAAGGTGTAGGCAAATAATTTCGAATTTAGGTTACTACCGAACCTGACCCATCATACTGATTTAGTCCTATCCGAAAACAACTTCTGATAAAATAAATAGAAGGACTTCTTTTTTCATGACGAAAATAGACGAATATAATGTCGCGGCAGTTTCTGTTGTTCAGACATCAACGGAGTTCATTGAAACAGTTCGCCAGTTTTGCCAAAGAGGTTGCTGTGGATGGGTTAAATTTCAAAGAGGATTTTTCATCGACAATTTCGCTCCATCAACATCACTGCGAAATTGTCATTGTTGTATTTAAGTGTTGTCTATAGGTTCGGGACGCCTCACTGCTCACCCGTTTGCAAGCACAGCTCATCTGTCCGCATACTAAAATTAGGGGCACGTAGCGCTCTCCCTTATACAGTGTAATTCAATGATAGCGATATTGTCAAAACCGGCCGATTCGATCGTTATAACCGACTATCGTTACGACCTGACTGACAAAAGAAATATAAATCAATAACATATTCGCGTTTATTTATCCCGTGCACGTAGGCCTCCTCAGTCACCAACGATGAGTGAAGCAAACTGAACATTGCAAGCGATGGTAAAGAACACTGAACACTCTACTACAGGCTTCATAGGTAGCCGTAGAATCATTCAAGGGGCCACAAACAACCTCTGAAACTACAAAGAACAAGGCATTATTCTCTACTGGCGTTTCGCCTCTTTACGGCACAATTCATGGCATCAGCAGTCTAGTCACGTGAAGTCATGAGAAAATAAGCTCTCGTTTCGTGCATATACCAGAGATGTGAGTCGGGAATTGTTTCTTGTCCTGCTTTGCCATTCATTCGCACGCCTGTTCTGCCTTGTCACGCACAACAATCGTGCGCGATCGAGTGATTTCACTTCGTTTTGTGCGTTTCCAATGCGCAAGCTTGCATAACAGCATGCCGCCAAAAACCACGAAATTATTTCATGCCCAACACTTTCTACGGCCATTGTCCAGGTTTTCTGTGAGGAAAAAATGGCTGATCACCCCGTCATAGGAATCGGCATAACACAAAAGTTAGACGTGTCTTCATTGAAGTAGTTGTCACAGAAGCACACAATGTCTGTTGGTGTTTTGCACATATAGCACCGTTTGACGTGGATGCGCTCACGTTGACGCCTAGTGGCACATCTCCATTCCGAATACTAACGCCCATGATAATATTGTAACCTTTGTGGTAGCTGAAGCTTTTAACATATACTTGGGCCACGACGTAAGACATGTAGACCACATGAAGACCACATATCTATAGACCACATCAAGTAACAACGCCGAGCGCCGGTCGGTCCGCTGACGGTAGCGTATACCAATTGGCGGGATGACGCCACTTCAACGCAAAAAACGCGTTCCCGCAGCAACTCGCGCTCTACGGGAAAGCTGAATTCCCTAGTAGGCAAAGGCGGCTATTACACGGCACCAACAAAAGTTAAAAATGCCCCCACCTCCCCTAAGGGAATCGCTGGGAAATGCGAATGCAATTCTTGCGCCGAGAGTACACGGCGTAGTAGAGTACACGGCGTAGTAACTAGCCCGGTCACACACCTTGCTGTAGTAATTTTAATGGCGTAAAGCTGGACACATCGACGCGCTCAAGTGTCTCCCTTTTGGGCGCCTCTTTCAACGAACGCTTCCTGCGTGCGTTCGTAATCACCTCAGGGATGTTGCCACCGCCTTCAATGCAGCACAAACGCGTTTAGAACGCGCTGTTTTCAGGCTGTGCCAAGGCAGCACAAACGCTACAAACGCGTTTCAAACGCACTGCATTGAGGCGGTGGCGCAGGGAGGAGAGAGAGGGAACGGCGAGAGAAGGATAGGCGACGCACTGCACCTACCCTCTCCTACACTCTCTCCACACACGCGGGAGCTCCGCCGAGCTCCCGCGATGCGAGCGCCCTCACACGCCAGAGAGCGCTCCTCCTCTCCACTCACTCGCCGCTACTCCACCCGCACCACCTGCTCCAGTTGCTAGGGGCGAGGATAAGCGCGCGCGCCCGCAGCGGTTGCTATGGGAGAGGGAGTGAGAGGGGAGAGGCGCGCGGACACCGACGCCTGACATAGCCCGACTAAGAAATGCATTCGCATTTAAAACGCGACATGCAGCGGACGCCGGCGTTGCCGCCAACCACGTCGGTTGCTGTAGCAACGAAGAAGAAAGCGTTTTCTTTTAGGGGCGAAGCTCCTTATAGCGGCACCCGTTCGTCCCTCGTAGCGTAGTATGTAACCAGTCTTACGCTTTGACCTGCAAGGTGGTGCCGGTGGGAGATTTTTCCTGTGCGTTGTTGAACAATAAAAAGTTCGCAGCCTTAGCTAAAAGCCGACTTCTTCTGTCTCTCATTCCCATTAGCAGCCATTCTTTACCTCCAAGGTAGTGCCTGGTGAGATTTCTCCTGAGCGTGATTAAACAATAAAAATTTTGTTCAAAACGCCGTTGATTGATGAAATAAACCAACAAAAGACGCCAGAGTTTTGTAAAAGCAAAACGAAAGAAACGCCAGATGTTTCTAAAGCAAACGAAAAGACGCCAGCTGCTTAACGAAAGACGCCAGATGTTTTCTAAGCAATGGTTTTCTAAACAATGAAAATTCCACAGCGTCCATGTAAAATTAAAGTGCGCTGCAAGTCGTCATAACTCATCGAACCTTTAGTATAACGCGCCCGATCTCCCGTCGGTGATGATGTACTGGGCAGAATTCACGGAAGATTCACGGTTTACCGATGAACCTCCGCAGCTTCGCCCACTCATCATCATTCACTCCGTGGATATGCTGTGATTTTTTTAGGTTGCGTCTTCCCGGCGATAGCTACCCGCTGCCGTCAGCGGACCAAGAGACGCGCGCCGTTGTAACTTTATCTGGTCGAACGCGCCTTGCATGCAAACCGAGTAGTGTCCCCTCCTAAAGTGTGTGTATCTTACACCGTGACATAGACACAGCATATAGTGAAAACCGCGCAGTGATGGTGTCAAAAAGCAGATAAGAAATACTGGCACTTGATATGCACTCCTTCAAAGCGTTGACATTCCAGGAGAGAAACGCCAACGTGTGCGCTCTCCAGTAATAAGGCAACCTACCACTATGCTCATGCATGTACCGTACAGCGGTTCAGGAACGCCAGAGGCAGAGTTCGTAGCTTGAGCCGTGAGTTTAGGAAGGCGTTCCGCTTCCCGCTTGCGTAGGGCGTCTCGATGCCAGCGTTGCTTCGTGTGAGGAAACGCTGGCATCGAGGCGCCCTACGCTGGCGTTCTCTCACTGCACCGAAAGCTGAAACTACCGAAGTGCTCACTGTCCGCGCTCGTAAGTGTCATGATGCAGCACTTCACCGATCTCAGACAGCGCAACCACGCCAACTAAGGTCACTTTGAAAGGCACAAGGTTTGAGTTATATAAGGCGCCTTGTGAAGGCTCATACAAGCGCGTCGGTAGACCAGTGGGTAAAGCGCGCGGCCCTTGTCGTTGCAGACCGAGATGCGGTAGGTTCGACAACAGTGGGGGCCTTTCGAATCAACAAAGCTTTTTAGATGCGAAGTATCTTAAGGTCGAGCTCAATCCGGCGGTGGTGGTGGTGGTGGTGTGCGGCGTGACCACCTTCACTGCGCATGCGCATACCCTCTCCACATAGTTCCTCTCCACTTCCCCTCACCATTCCCCTTCCCCTCTACCCCTCTCCCATTTCCCCTCTTCACTCACCCTCTCCCTTTCCCATCTCTACTTTCCCTCCCCACTTTCCCTCTCCACTTTCACTTTCCACTTTCCCTCTCCACTTTTCCTCTCCCATCCCCTTTCCACTCTTCCTCTGAAACGCGGGCTAGACATGCCGAAATTCTCTCCTGCACAACGCCGCGATGAGCTCGAGCGCATGCGCGTCCCCTCCCCTTCTCTCTCCTCTCCTACGCTGCCCCCTCCCTCTCGCCCGCCTGTCGACCGCGTTCCCCGCTCGCCCTGTGAGAATTAACGGCCAGGCTAGATGGCAGACACGACGCGCGTAGCGTTCCTCTTCGCGTTCCACGACACGAGGTCGGTAGCATGCCCAACGAACGCCAACGGAACGCGATCGTGCAAGTGCTCCGGCTTCGCATCGCCTCATGGTCCCCTTTAGCGGGAGATGGCGTAATTTTTGTTCTGTCGCGCACTGCATTTTTGTCGTCTGCATTTTACTGATGTATATTTTTTGGACACCGGCATAATAAATTTGGCGTTAATAAGCGGGGAGGAGGAGATAGCACCCTTAGGAAGGGTAATGGAGGCGAGAAAGGAACCACTCTCTCCTCTTGACCTCGGAAACGTTTCCGGACCAATAAATCAGGCTTAAAAATGGACCAAATCCGTAATAAATACAATTTTCCAAAGTGGGTTGGGACAAAAATTAATTCATGATTTTACGTTGTTGAACTCTCAAGACGCGCTTCTAATAAAAAAGAAATTAAAGAGAACATTTTGGCGGACAATGACTTCATAATGCTCTCCCGGCATTTTTGTAAGTCAGACGTTAACGATATACTTGAGTAAAACAAGCAAAGTTTAATGGAGCGATTACTGCGGGTGCGTGTTATGATATCCAAAAAATGGCACGTCTGCTTTGGCTCCAGCAGCAGTGGACCTATTCCAGCTTCTTTTCTGAATCGTTCGTGCTATGTAAGCTAACTACGAGAGTACCATTTTCCTGGATTCGTGCGAGAGCCGCCCATTCCAGGTTACGCGAGGAGTCCTTCAGGGTTTTCCTCTCTCCCCCGTCTTATTCGTCCTTGCCTTTGAGCCCTTTTAGATGCCCAGCAGCTTTTGCGCTGGGCTGTGTCCGTATTTCCATTGGTGACCATCTGCTTTCTAAAACCTACCATAGCAGGCTATTCAGAACTAGCATCTGTCATATGTAGACCAATCCGCCCCTGTTGCACTGGTGACGTCACGTGTGAAAGAGTCACCGAAAAAAGGCCGGAAAGACGAGTGTTTTTCTTCTTTTTTTTTAGATGCGAAGCAGCTTTCGCGCTGGGCTTTGTCCATAGTTCCATTGGCGACCGTCCGCTTTCTAAAACCTACCATAGCCATCTGTAACATATTGAGTGCGCGCTCGCGGCAAGGAGAAGTATGCTTCGTCTTGTTCTTCGACCGCCTTGATGATGATACGTGCAGAACACTTTAGGGGCCCGGGAAGCCGTATGCTATCCTAGCTTGATGTAACTCAGACAAAACCACCTGTGCTGGCACGCGCTAGCTCGTTCGGGCCTGTGTAAGAGACTGGGTAAGACGATGTGGCCTCTCCCCCTTACACTCACTCAGCAATCACGTGGTGTCGTCGGGGAATGAGATTCTGATGACGCGCGATGAACCCGCGTGGCGTGCACCAAGAAGAGTTCGGGACGAGTAACAGCAACTACTGTGAATTCATGGTGTGCTCCACATGCAAGGACGCGTTAACATCGGGCCAGGTGCTCACGATGAACGGAACTTTAAGTCGACCCATGCTGTCCTTCGCATCCCCACATGGTTCCTTTTAGTGGGAGATGGTGAAATTTTTTGAAGGCTAGTGGAACGGGATCCACATATTCGTGGCTTACTCCTCCCTGACCACACTGAAGTTAAAGTAACTGCCTATTGCCGATTATATTACTCTGTACATGCATAACCAACAGTCACTGCAGCACGTCCCGAATGCCTTTTCCCATTTCGGTGGGATTTCGGGTGCTCCTTTAAACTTGTCAAAAAGTCGCTATTTCTTCATCGGAAACCCTGCCGGACGTACTAACATGACGTTGCCTTTGCAAATGTCTCCCACCATGGAGATACTAGTTGTTACTTGCAATGCTTTCGGTATAGACGAACATATCTGGGCATCTGTTATACAAGCTCTAACACAAAACATAGACGCTGCTAAGCACTTCGATTTTCCCCTTTGAAAACGCCGGTACTTGTTGCAATCGGTTTACCTCGGCAAATCTTGGTACCTATGTCCCACCGTCAAACCCCCGCTCCGCGTTACACAGAAAGTTCAGCGTTTAATCACCTCGTTCTTTTGGTCTGGTGGTACGGAATTATTATCGCGCCCCACGTTAGCGCAACCGCGCAGCCGAGGGGGCTTCGCATTCCCCGACGTGGCCGTTACGGCTTCCATCCTGTCCCTCCGCACTCGATTGCGCGTTTTGAACGATGGTGATACGCCAACACAGACACTCGCCCAGTTACTACCTAGCCCCATCCCTACGTGTCCTAGTGCCTGCTGGTCCTATCAACTGTGGCCCGCAGTCCTCCAATTTGCCGACTGTGTATCGTGCCCTCCTAGCCTTCCACCGCCGTCTAGATACTACATGCCCCGATATTAATGTAGCCGTAGCGAAAGTGGTGGACACAATGGCCGCCCTTGTGCAGTCTTTGGTTCTCCGACACCGGCATGCGGTAATGAGTCGCCCGTGGAAGCACGTAACCGCAGCGGCGTTGCCGGGTCACCTTCGTGACTTTGTTTGGCGATGGGGCTGGGGCTTGCTCCCCACTCGAGATCGGCTGCAACGATGGCAGGTGGCACGCAGCTCCACTTGCCCCAACTGCGTCATGGTTGAGACCAACCGACATGCGACGATCGAATGCGTGGTCGCCCGACTTTTTTGGCGTGCGGTCCATGCTGGTTTTCGTGGACATGGTGTCCGAGGGTTCGTGTCCGGCGGCCGGTTCCCACGAGGGCGCTTTGCGGCACTCTTACTAGCTGCCGGCCTGTTAGCCTTTGGCGCAACCACTGCGAAGCCGTTGCTGGGAGTTGCCGTCGACGTGCTTCATGGCCGATATTGGGGCGCATGAGGCGTGAGATCCTCACGCTCCTCTCTTTGAGGAACTTTTCTTCTTGGGGGAGCGCGAGTTTCTGCGCCATTGGCCATGCCCTTTTGTCGGCGTTGAGCATCAACGGGTGCAACTTATTTTTCGGCCGACATGGTGCTAGGCCGCACTGTTGGGTCAGAGTTTATGTGCTTGTCTCCTCGCCCTTTCAATCTGTGTTCGCCACCTTGGTATCTCATGACTTGTGAATCTATAGATACCACCGATGTACACGATACCTATAGATGTACACGATGGAGGAGTATGTACACCTAGCTATGTGCGTTTTTTGTTATGTTGATCAGACTTATGCTGTTCGCCCTATGCTAAAGTGTTCGTTTTTGCGATGTGAAATTGTGAAAATGTGAATGTATCCCTGAAAACGGATATGCCATCCATAATTTGTGCTCTGTACGTAGTGTAAATAATTTTTTTCTAAACAGTAGACTCTATTGGCGGCTTTAACCTATTAATGAGTTCATTGGTAATCACCCTTGACAATAATTTTTAAATAGTATATAATAATTTGCATCGTCGACCATAACAGAATACCCGTACTTCTCGAAATCGTTTGAAAGGCGTGGGTCTACTTCTCAATTCTGTGTAGTAACAGCTGCACACGCCTCTCCTACGGTAGGATGCTCTAAATCAATGAATTACCGTGCTTCTTTTGTACTGTGATTAATTCTGTTAGCAATTACTTTTCTAAATAGTAATAATACGACATTAGAGTTCAATCAACCAAGGGACCAGGCAGGATTTCGTACAGGATTCTCAACAATAGACCATATTCATACTATCAATCAGGTGATAGAGAAATGCGCGGAATACAACCAACCCTTATACATAGCCTTCATAGATTACGAGAAAGCATTTGATTCGGTGGAGACATCAGCAGTCATGCAAGCACTGCGGAATCAAGGCATCGACGAAGCCTATATAAATATAATGGAAGAAATCTACAGCGGATCCACAGCCACTATAGTCCTCCATAAGAAAGCGACAGAATCTCAATAAAGAAGGGCGTACGGCAGGGAGACACGATCTCTCCAATGTTATTCACCGCGTGTTTACAGGAGGCTTTCAGGGCCCTAGATTGGGAAGAGTTAGGGATAAGAGTTAATGGAGAGTATCTCAGTAACCTACGATTCGCTGATGACATTGCATTGATGAGTAACGCGGGAGACGAATTGCAGCTCATGATTACTGAACTGGATACGGAAAGTAGAAGAGTAGGTCTGAAAATTAATATGCATAAAACTAAAGTAATGGGAACAATCTTGGCAGAGAACAGCGCTTTGCGATAGGTGGCGAGACACTGGAAGTTGTAAAGGAGTACGTCTACTTAGGACAGGTAGTAACCGCGGAGCCGAAATATGAGAGTGAAATAACTAGAAGAATAAGGATGGGTTGGGGCTCATTCGGCAAGCATTATCAAATCATGAATGGTAATCTACCACTATCCCTCAAGAGGAAGGTATATAACAGCTGCATCTTACCGATACTTACCTACGGAGCAGAAACCTGGAGACTTACAAAGAGGGTTCAACATAAATTGAGGTCGACGCAGCGAGCAATGGAAAGGAAAGTGATAGGTGTAACCTTAAGAGACAGGAAGAGATCAGAGTGGGTCAGGGAACAAACGGGGGTTAAGGACATCATAGTTGAAATCAAGAAGAAAAAATGGATATGGGCCGGGCACGTAGCACGTCGGCAGGATAACCGGTGGTCATTAAGGGTAACTGACTGGATTCCAAGAGATGGCAAACGCGTGAGGGGGAGAGAGAAAATTAGGTGGGTAGATGAGATTAAGAAGTTTGCAGGTATTACGTGGCAGCAGAAAGCACAGGACCGGGTTGATTGGCGGAACATGGGAGAGGCCTTTGCCCTGCAGTGGGCGTAGACAGGCTGATGATGATGATGATGTGATGATGATTTTGTACTGTGATAGACTGACACATACCCGCATAGAGCACTTCCATGGTAAGGTACAACGTAAGGTAAATCATTGAACTAGTTTCCTCAAATCACACAATACAGCCACCCGTGACTGATTGCGCTCAATCACTCTTACAAAAGGAGGGAGTCCCAGAGTTGAGTACACACTTTCACAAGCTACAGCACTAAATTAGGGCTGCATTGTATGAAAAACAATCAATGAATCGATTTTTATAGGACCTTCCGGCATTGCACTGCTCTAGAAATTGGCCCAGATCGCCTTCATTATTAGTTGCATGAGCACAAAGGGACACTCCTGTTTTACAGCGACAGCTGCGATGAGATCACAACAGCAGCCGATTTTGGCAGCAGCTGCCGGAGTCCGTAACCGCTATCACGCGAAATGAGAAAGAAATATCCAAGATCGAGAGGTATTTGAACCCAGGCCCTCTGCATGGCACTCGAGTATTCTACCACAGGGTCACGCCGGTGCTTGAAAGTCCTTCGCAAAAAGACCCGATACAGGCGCCATGTCGGGCAAGAAATAGCATTAACAGGTCTGATATAGCGGGGTAGAACAGCCAGGTGCCAAACATGCGAATTGCGTAAAGAGTGGGTCATTTAAAGCTTCCCACCCATTAAAAAGGCTCATCCATGATTTTTCATCATTATCAGCCACAGCATTAGCAAGGATTCAAATGCGTTACAGATGTGCAGCGGGTACCTCGCTTGTCCGCAGAATGGTGAGTAATGGCATAGTGGGTGCATCCCTACATCGCCAAAATTATGATAATTTACGGTGCTGTGGGTACCTTCCATGTCTACTTGTATTAGGTGCCGAAAGAGAATCTACGAGGACTTCTAGAAAGGCTGCTCTTAGAGCTTTCGCTGATACCGTGCTGCGTGTTTTGCAGGCATGTTACTTTAAGTTGCAAGCATATTCGATCGAGAATATCCGATCCAATGGGGAGAATATGCCTGCTAAAAAAATACCACTCCAAGGTTGAACTTCAAGTTAAGAGTAATATTGGATACATATAGCCTGGCAGCATAACTTAACCAAATAAAAGAGCCAATAAATGTTGGGATAATTGCTTAGAATTAATTGATTGACTTCATTGAATGATTGTGAGACTTGGGATCGATGCGGCGCCTAGTGAAGGCAATCTCTACCACGGGCTTTCTTTTTACGAGGCCCCTAAAATTTGCTTGGCCAGCCCCCGAAACATTAGGTCAACACAATGATAACACCAGGGCACGCGAACGCCGACGTACAAGTACCATTACGGGACACCTGAGTCAAGAATTAGGGTGGCGTCCAGAATTCTTTTTTTTTCCTGACGAGGTTCATCGAAAGATTTGCGCCATGTACAGGCTCTTAGCAACGCTATCAAATCTCTAGATCAACAATTTAGCAGCCTCCAATGCTACCTTTGTATTCGCATGCCTCAATGCGCTCGCTTCGTGATCGGTAAATTCACTTTCAAAATTCGAAAAACCCTATGCAAAGGCACTTCACTACTAAGCTTAGATAAGGATATGATAAAGATAGAGGAAAGTTGTGTGGCGTCTCCAAGTGAAACTGCTAGTTTCACCACCTATGCGCATGTTGACGCCCACGCTCGAATTTTCCTTTCCAAATAATTGTAATAATAATATCTGGGGTTTAACGTCCCAATACCACCATATGATTATTAGAGACGCCGTAGTGGAGGGCTCCGGAAATTTCGACCATCTGGTGTTCTTTAACGTGCACCTAAATATAAGTATTCGCCTCCATCGAAATGCGACCGCCGCGGCCGGGATCGAACCCGCGACCTTCGGGTCAGCAGCCGAGCACCGTATCCGCTATACCACCGCGGCGGACATTCCAAATAATTACACTATGAGCTTGTGCCGCATACTATAGATGCTTCAAAGCTAAGGATAGATACAAGTTGCCCCCCCCCCCAACATCGGCGCACCTACCATTCATCTGTGCATGTGAATAATACTACGCGGCTTCCGTTTTAACTCTAAGTACATGCTCACTGCTTAGGTGGCTCCTATGCATATTATTGTAAAAGTTATAATTATAGGGGTTTAGCGTCCCAAAACCACGATATGGTTACGTGGGACGTCGTAGTGGAAGGCTACGAAAATTACCACCACCTGGGCTTCTTTAACATACACCTAAATCTAAACACACAGGCCTCAAGCATGGTCGCCTTCATCGAAAATGCGGCCACCGCGGCCACGATTCGATCGCGCGACCTTCGGGTCAACACTCGAGCACCATAAGCCGTAGACCACCGTGGTGGGTTATTAATAAAAACATTCGTCTACACTTGAATTATTACGTTCTCGCTAGCAGTGATATCGGAATCTCTCTGTCTGCGAAAAAAAGCCTTTCTGTGCTACGAGCAACCAATACTGGAATCGCGTGCCGCGTTTGAATATTGTTACAATACAGAAACACGTAAAAAAGTCTTGCAAAACATAGAAATGCTTAGAAAAACTTGCAAAACATAGAAATCCTTAGAAAAGTCTTGAAAACATAGAACGGCAATAGCCTGACGAAGGATGGCATCAGCGTCACTGTTTCGACGGCTTTCACGGGGGGATGGGGAGGGGGGGGGGGGGCTGGCTGGATTTTTATTGCGATAGCAATTATATGGACAGTCTCGGCTGGATTTTGCCGTCGCCGTCGCCGCCGTCATGCACCGTATATGTATAAGTATGTATATATATATAAAAGCCTCAAAGAAAAATAATTCAGAAAAATGCTTCCGAAGCGCGGAATCGAACCAGGGACCTCTTCCTCCGCAGCGAGTGGCGCTAGCCACAACGCCACGAAACGCAGATCCTGCACGTAGGTAACGGCGAGCGTTATATACACACCCTTTACCGCTGGACGGACTCAGAGACGGCTGCTCTTATAAGCGTTTCTTCATTACCAGCGCGATGGCGTTAGGAGCGCGACAGGCGCATTTAAAAGTCGTCGGCGAGCTCGCTCGCTTCTTCTTATACTTGCGCAGGGAGAACCTTGCCCTTCCGCTGTCTGCTCGCGCGGTTTTCTTGTGCTGAGGGGAAGAGGGATGTTTCACGCTTTCACCGTGATGTCCGCGCTCATGTTACGGAGGGTACGAAAGCCACTCGAGCTCAAGGGACGCCGCTAAACGAACAAACAGAAGATGAGCGCCAACTATCAAGTGTCACAGCTCGACACTTGAAGCACGCTAGTTTCCTTCGCTGCTTCGGCCGCCTTTGCGACAGGAGCGCTGTTCAAACTGAAAGTATCCATTGGCGAGCCTCACTTCATATAGCATTAGTTTCTTGCTATCGCATTCATTGCTTCGGCCTTGCGGCGAAACTGTGACTTTTTTTTCTGTAACCCATGTATTTGCGGTGGGCCGCAGCTCCTGCCTCAGTGTGCGCTTTCACTTTATTCGAATGTTTTGTTGTGGTTTGCTGACGTATGTCCCAACATCGTTGTAATGTTGTCATGCATTTCTACACCGAAACTGTCTAAGTCCACCGTGTGTCGTCGTCATCATCATCGTATTAGTAGCCGCAATAGGCGTCTCGCAGCGCGCGTGACTGGAATGGGGAGCCAATAAATAAATAAATAAATAAACTGATAATGCTCGAACTGAGTATGGAGATGCTAAATGGTGATTATCATCGAAATGATGATCATGAAGCTGCCTGCTGATAATGATGAGAAAAATGATAATAATCTCTCCCGCTCGATCACATACACTCGCGCGTTTACAGCTTCGCCTGCACGTCATGGAACTGGCTGCAATTTTTATTCGTTAAATAATCTTTTCTAATCCACCTACTGCTCTTAGCGACAGCGCAGCGCTCTCCCGCTTATTTATGAACATGCTGTCGTGATGTCACATGTCACTGATGCATCAGAAAACGTAAATGACATGACATGGCATGCGAAACATAATTGACATTGCATGCCATGGCGTATCACGTCTCAACATGTGTGATGAGACGTCAGAACACTATACGATAAATAACATCATTATCTTGTCCTGATATGGAAGAGAAGTTGCTCAAGGCCATGTTTCAGCTACACTTGTGGTCACTAGCACATATTCAATCGGCAGTCCTCTTCTCGGACGCTGCACTTCCAGCGCTTTTACAAGCCCGTACTTAGTCTCGTGGCGTCGTCTGTCGAGACATGTCACTTCTAGACCTTGACGCCGAGCGATGGTGGGTGACGGTGTGTGATTAAATGCCAGTAAACTTCGAGGGCGGCTAAACTGCGTCATCGAAAAAATGAAGTGGGGCTGAGCGATCACCCAGCAGGCTGATTTGCATAGCATGCATTACTACAGCGTGTGGTTTTGCAGGAAGTTCGTGCGAGTGTACGATTGTTCGGCCTGTGTACTCTAGTTCAGGTCAACTGTATACGCGGCTATGCACGTCTATGTGTTTAGAAACATAGGGGAGCAATTTAAGACACTATGTACTTTTATAAAGGAGAGTGGTGAGCCGTCCATCCGGATTCACCTCGAGTGTGCTTCTGTGTTCAGAAGGGAGCAACGCTATGCACAGTAGTGTTCACTCTAACATTGAAGGACTAAAATAAAGTTGTTCATCCATCCATCCATCCATTGGAGAGCTGATTGTCCCTCTACCTGTTCCAGGAATCTAGAAACACATGCTTACAAAAACATTGGCCACGTATCTGCGTGCTTCGCTGCAAATGTCGTCGAAAGACGACAGTCTTCTGCTCGCCGTACTACTTGAGTCCTGAGCTCATCCGCGTCCACCCGTGATGCTCTTCTCGTGTCAATTTTTTCATCAAGCGGTAATTTATATTTTGCCTTGCGTCAGACAGCGCCTCCTCTATGTTGAATCGGCCGCATCTGGCTGGCATTGATAAAATAGAGGTGGTACAGCGTGAGGTATGAAGGCCATCTGGCAGTGACTTCAGAAAACATGAGCTTGTGCAGAACCCAGGCATAGCGTCGCATTTTAAGCGCAGCCCAAGGGTCACTTGGTTCTTTAGTATTACGTATCTTTGTATTTTCTAGTAAAGGAACACACCACCTAATACTTACGTATTGATGTTGCGTCTCAGATATGCGTAATATTTCCTTTTTGATCGGTGATGTTCACAAGTATGAATGCAGCTAGCAGTTCAAGATGGCTGGGCGTTCAGCAAATGCTTAAACTTTGGCCGGGTGTCTGAATCGTGTGACAGACAGAGAGAAAGAAAGACCAAAATTTTTGCGTTCAGTTATCCCGGCTGAGCTCCCCGCTGAAAGCACCCTACAGTTGCTTGACCCAAGGCTCGCGTTTTCAAAGGACCATGTGTGCTGGTGTTACTCACCACAAGCGAAAAAAAATTCCACAGCATATCCACGGGGTGAATGATGATGAGTGGGGCGAAGCTCTCGTACAGCAGGATCTTGGCGGCGGCGTCGCGCAGCTTCACGCCCAGTACATCATCAACGACGTGAGATCGGGCCGGCTTATACTAAAGGGTCGATGAGAGTCATGGCGACTTGCAGCTCACTTTAATTTTACATGTACGCTGTGAATTTTTATTGTTTAATCACGCACAGGAGAAATCTCACCAGGCACTACCTTGGAGGTAAACAATGGCTGCTAATGGGGAATGGGATACAGAAGAAGTCGGCTTTTAGCTAACACTTACACTTCTACTTCTACTAACGTTTCCTACTGGAACATGCCAATGGCTGCTAATGGGGAACGAGAGACAGAAGAAGTCGGCTTTTAGTTAACGCGCACGCTGCGAATTTTTTATTGTTGAACAACGCACAGGAGAAATCTCCCACCGGCACCACCTTGGAGTTCAAGATCTGGTACTAGCGTTAGGACTGGTTACGCATTACGACGGGGACGAACGGGTGCCGCTTTAAGGAGCTTCGCCCCTAAAGGGAAACTTTGATCGTACGATTTCACCCATTCTAAGCTGGTAAAAAGGACTATTGCTTCACTTTGCCTGCGGTGGGCACTCAAAAGATCTTGTGAGCACAACATGCCGGCCAGTTTTGAAAGACAGCTGATTAAGCTATCCAAAGCCAGCTACCCTCGTTCTGTCTTGACGGCTGTGGCTGAAACTCTCCTACAGAAGACTAAACCGGTCACTCCTGGGAATGGTGCTAGAGCCGGTGAGTTTTGTGGCCCAAGGCCTGAAGTTGTGCCCTATGTGCACAAAATGAGCCACAATTACAAAAAGGTGGCCAGTAGGTACAGTGTACTCATGGTCTTTTCTGCTCCCATCAGGCTCGCCCAAATGTGTCCCCGCATCATGAGCAGCCATTTGAAAGGCTGCCGTGTAAAGCATGCCAAGCCGTGTGTGCGTTGCGACAGCGGGGTGGTGTATAAAATCCCTCTGTCCTGCCGCAAGTGCTACGTAGGGCAAACCGGTCGCTGCGTCAATGACAAAATGAGGGAGCACGCGAACAATTTGAACAAGGACATGAACGCGCACCTTTCTGCGCATTGCAAAGACTGCGCATGTGCCCCAAGGTTTCATGATGTCAATATCCTAGGTAGGAATAGAGATATAACGGCCCGAGAACTTTTACAAACGTTTTTTATCAAGGAAAGTGGTGGTAATTGCGATAGTCACATTAGTCAGACGTCTGTTGTCTTGTTTGCGGCGGGACATGCGTTTTTCAGGCGTACTGTTGTCTATTCTGCCTAGCGCCCCATGTAGCCTGCCGTATGTCACGTTTGCGCTTGCGCGTTTGGAACGCATATATATTCTGTGTATCTTGAATGTCTATTAAAGGCGTTAGTAGCGCTTGTGGTTGTGGTTCTGTGTGTCCGTTGTGTCTTTTTCGCGCTACATGATGTCTGCCCCAGGGCACACGTATATATATGGATGTATACAAAAGAGGCACGTATGTAAATCGAATATAAAAGGGAAGTGATGAATTAAGATAAGGTTGTACATGTACAGGTCGGTCCACTGTTAAAGGGAACACTCGAATGAGCCCCCTTCATTTTGCTGGCCCCCTCATTCCAAGTGGATGTGGAAACGTTGTTTGTTCAAGGTACTGGTCTGTCAAAGGGAGTCGGAACTGTCAACCGCCAGTAGTCTTATCTAAATCTAAGCCACTGTACTGTTGCAAGAGAGTGATATCCTGACATGCCCTGAACGCAATTGTTCCCTTTAACAGTGGACCGACCTGTACATCTTAAAGTACGCTAAAGGGCAACGAACACTTGGCGTGTGACTTCACATCCCTCTCCCCGTACGGTGTCCCTGGATCCCTCCTCCCATTACGCCAGCTCTGCTTAGGGTTACGCAGCGTTTACCTCACGTGTAGCGGACCATAAAATTTTTCGGACCACGCGAGCGCGTAGCGAAATCGCCGTCTGCGCCTTCTAGTGACGAGCCGTCTGCTGTCGAAAGCATATCTCTCACTTACGTCACCGGTTACTCTTCTGGTTGTGCCGTGGTATCATGAACTTGAAGACGACACTGGCACAACGTTTCGATAAAAAAGAAGAAAAAAAGGTGTGGCCCCTTTCGGGCCAATAAGACAGTGGGAGTGGCCTAGTTGAATTTCTGCAACTATGGCGCCATAACACGGGTCGCAGCAAGGTGGCTTAGAGAGCGCGGGAGTTTCTTTGTATAGCGGGTTTTCTTAAGGAGCCTGGGACTCTTGACACATATCATTTCCGATCACGAGATCAACCCTGGAAACAATGATGTCTTATTTTATCATACTGACCTTTAACGTCATTCAACGTCGCGCGGAAATTCGTGGTGTCCGATGTTGACACCCTTTATTGTCGTTCAAAGACACCTCAAACGCGGCGGCTCCTCGGCATGGCCATATATGGCGGGATGCAATGTCTCGCGTGCGCCACAAGCATGTTTTTTTTGTCTATTTCTTGTTCAGAATGTGCGTGGCTGTACGTCTGCCAGCGTCAACGTGGCTGGAACTTTCATAACAGCGTTCCCGCTGGTGTCCCTGTGTTTCAGCGCGAGGCGACAGGACGCACCTCCGTTTTTATCGAGCGGCCGTGACACTGGCGTCGAACAATTGACCCCGCCGATGTATCCTTGGGTGCAACCGTTGGTCATAGGTGCTGTATTATTTTTGGCAGCTGCGAAACCTGGCGCGCAGCCTTGCAAGCCCCCATGGTTCCACTGCACCAGGTATGCCCTCTAGCACTTCTGTGCAGCTGGTGTTACGACAATC
>NC_051185.1:91394112-91444760 GCF_013339695.2 Rhipicephalus sanguineus | reverse complement strand
CCGGTGGGAGATTTCTCTTGTGCGTAGTTGAATAATAAAAATTCTGAGCGTGAACGTTAACTAAAAGCGGACTGCGGGTCTCTGTATCTAATCTTTCTTCTTTCTCTCATTGCCCATTAGCAGTGAATTTGTTGTGGGAAACACCGGCGCACACTGCATGCTTCGCCCATCCACAGGTTTCATGATATTGTAGCTGAAACACTCTGTCCTACATGCTTCGCCTTTCCCATTTGTATTTCTTATTGAAATTCTTCAGGCAGATATATAGGCGGGGACCATAAAGTGACAAAAATCATTTGTGTTGTTACAAACACATGATTTATTCATACATAAGAGCAAGATAAATTGTGAAAATCAAACGATTATAAAAAATTATGCCTTCATATAAACGTCACTGTAGTTCAGAGACGTACAAAAATAAGTGCTCGAAGTGGTGTCAAGTGGAAACATGGAGGGAGAAAAGTCTCTTCTGATGCAGTCGACATCGTCTCGCCACGCACACTTTTCAGATGTCGCTCACTCATGAACATCTGAGTCTTACCACTTAAGTAACTCCTCGTATGGTGGGCTGACACATACTCAATCAAATTCCGAATCGGCAATCAAGCTGCGATTCGGATTAATCGCCGCTAGACAAACTTGCAGCAGAGAAATCGGCGCCCACATCTATAGCGCAGGGAAACTGCGCGTGTGAGCGCACTGTAGACAGCTGTGTAGTTATGAGCGTGTGCGGAAAGCAAGAACAAGTCCAAAACCTATAATAACAATTTGTCTTATCGGGCTAGACGGAAATGATTTTAAATGCGGAGCATTTCTTAGTCGCACCTGCGGTGTCGGCTAGCGTCAACACCCCCACTGCTTATGCTCGGCTCGTCTCAAGCCGGCAGCAAGCCTCTCCTCTCCCTTCCTCCCTGCCTCCTCTCGATCGAACACGGGCGGTGTGTATAAGCGGCGGAGCGCGCGTTCGGAATACAGTCAAGGGCGTCTTTACTTGGCTTTCGCTTCACGACGCTTTGCTTGACTCGAGTAGATGCGATGGAAGCAACAGTACCTTCAATCAGCGTCCCACCCCTCATTGAAGGCAACGTTACCCCACCCCCACCGTCGTCGGCGTCAACTGCAGCAAGCAACGCAGAAGACAAGGCTGCGAAGGGACGAGCATACGACGCAGAACGCAAGCGTTCGAAGCGAGCAGCGGACCCGGAACTTCGTGCTCACTGGAGCCTTTCAAGTCGTACTTGGTGTGCGCATCGTGTAAGAATTAAGCATTCCCAAACTATACCCAATTACGCAACGTTCACGCGATACCCCCACCACTCTGCGACGAATTTACTCGAGTTCCCCACGTGGAAAGATGCGGGCGACTTTTTAGATGCGGAGTATCTTATGGCGGAGTTCAATCCGGTGGTGGTGGTGGTGGTGTACGGCGTGACCATCCTTACTGCGCATGCGCATATCCTCTCCACACACCTCCTCTCCACCCTCCCTCACCATTCCTCCTGTGCACTTCCCCTCGCCCCTTTCCCCTCCACCTCTCCCCTCCCCCTCGCCAATTCCTATCTCTCTTACCCTCTCCACTTCCCATCCGTCTCTCCCATTCCCCTCTCCACTTACCCTCTCCCCTTTCCACTCTTCCTCTGAAACGCGGGCTAGACATGCCGAAATTCTCTCCTGCGCAACGCCGCGAGGAGCACCAGCGCATGCGCGTCTCCTCCCCCTCTCTCTCCTCTCCTACGCTGCCCCCCTCTCGCACGCCTGTCGACCGCGTTCGCCGCTCACCCTTTGAGAATTAACCTCCACTCCAGGGGGAAGAGAAGACGCGCGTAGCGTCCCTCTTCGCGTTCCACGACGCGGGTACGGTAGCATGCCCAACGAACGCCAACGGAACGCGATCGTGCAAGTGCTCCGGCTTCGCATCGCCTCATGGTCCCCTTTAGCGGGAAATGTAATTTTTTTGTGAGTCCCTGATACACGAAACGCAACCATGTGCAATTTTAAAGTCATACTATTTTTTTCAGCCGTAGTATTCTCACACGCACGTCAATCTTTTCGTTGTCATGGTCACACACTGAGAGCACGTGTGGCTTACAATACCACTGTTGACGTCATGATAAAGCGGTCCAACTCACAGCCTGTGTACGGCATAAATCAGTGCGGAAAAAAAATCATTCGAAAGTGTTTTAGAGCAAACATTCATACGTGATGTTAGGTTCCTGCCCTCTCAAGACGCCCTTCAGTTAAAAATAAAATAAAAGAAACTGTTTCAAGGAGGTTGAACTAACAATAATGCCCCGGAATTATATCATTGTTCAGACGTTAACGCAAAACTTGTGCGAAACTCGCAAGGTTCATTAGAGCGAGTGCCTCGTATGCATTTGATGAGGGGTAGGATATGACATGTCTAGCTTGGCTTCAGCAGCGGTCCTCTGTCTGGAATATCGTGGTGGTATCCAGCGGCGATATCTTCTCAAAACAAAGTATATTGTGGTTAAAACAATCTGTCATAATACCTGCAGCGGGAAAACATAGACGTACATAGCCTCTTTAAATTCAGAAATGCGCACGCAAATAAAATGTTCAAAAGTGTATCAGACCTACTAGTTCACCGACGATTACATTGCCTAATTGAATTTCTGACCGCAGCTTTTTAGGTGTTTTCATTTAGCGACAATTGAGCAAATGCGCATGCGTCAAGGTGACGCGGCGATGCTCTAGTGGGAGTATAGAATGCCCCGTTTTCGCGTCAACAACACGTCGTGAACCTAACGACACCAACGTCCGCCGCCACTGGCTGACTCGAGCCCCACGCCGGACTATGAAGGGCCCTTAGGAGTATGCTCGAGCGTTCCACACACAAAGAATCCCTTCCACCAACGCATATCTTGTTCTCACAAGCCTCGCAGGTCAACTAACTTTCTCATGCCCGTGGGCTAGAGGCATGCGTCGCACTGTCGCAAGAAGCGCGAGCAGGCCCGAGGTATTGCAGACGCTAACACAGCGGCTCAATAGCTATCATGGTGAACTCCTCGGGGCTGTCTCTATTTCGGTCTTTTTTGTCTCTCGCAGGTCAATCCAGTTTCTCATTCCCGCGGGCGAGAAGCATGCGTCGCGCGGTCGCAAGAAGCGCTTGCCGGCACGAGGTATTGCAGACGCTAGCACAGCAGCTCGCTAGATATCATGATGGAAAACTCCTCGGTGCGCTCTCTATTTCGCTCTCTTTCGTCTCTGGCAGGTCGAACCACTTTTTCATGCCGGTGGGCGAGACCCATCCGTTGCGCCATCGCAAGAAGGGCTAGCAGTCCCGAGACGCTAGCACAGCGGTCGCTTAATCATGGTAGAAAACACCTGTGTGCACTGTCCATTTCGCTCTCTTTCGTCCCTCGCAGGTCAACCCACTTTCTCA
This sequence comes from Rhipicephalus sanguineus, assembly GCF_013339695.2. Lineage (NCBI taxonomy): Eukaryota > Metazoa > Arthropoda > Arachnida > Ixodida > Ixodidae > Rhipicephalus > Rhipicephalus sanguineus. Next base: position 91,441,357 of record NC_051185.1, on the reverse strand, counting down.
TGCCCGTGGACGGAGGCATGCGTTGCGCTATCGCAAGAAGCGCTAGCAGTCCCGAGGCATTGTAGACACTAACACAGCGGCTCGCTTAATCATGGTGGAAAATTCCTTTGTGTGTGCACTCTCTATTTCGTTCTCTTTCATCCCTCGCAGGTCGACCTACTTTCTCGTGCCCGTGGGCGAGAGCACGGAGCAAGAATTCTTGAAGAGGCGAAACTGCGCTTGCTCGAGCGTCCTAATAAAGCCACGGAATCGGGCACAGCGCTCACCCGCCCTCTGTCGTGAGAGTCCGCTAGCGCAGAAGGAAAAATGCCTCTCACCGAACTCTTCGACGAAGCTCGTCGGTTCAAGGCCATTCGTCGCCGATTGGCCGTTCGCGCTTCACGCCCAAATTGATGTGTTTTTGTGCGACCTCGCCGGCTCCAAATTATAGCGGGACTGCGTTAAAGAGCTCGTTTCGCAGAACTACCGTTGTCGGTGTCGGTGAGGCTAGCAATTGAGAAGGCGACGCTCACGGAGCCCGATTACACTATCGCCTTCTACTCTTAAAGACGAAGCTCAAGCGCACTCCAAGTTTTTTCGGTAAATTAACGAGAAAAACTGCGTCACAAGCAGGAAAATTACCAGCGCGATATATTTTGTACAACACCAAATCGATCATTTTTGATAACGTGAACTCAATGAGTTACGTATAATTTATTTAAACGAATGATGGGACTTACCCTATATGCCATCAATTCAGATTTAGGTCGCTGCGGCGGCTGCATTTAGATGGAGGCGAAATGCTAAAGACTCGTGTGCTTACATTTAGCTGCACGTTATAAAACACCAGGTGGTAGAAATTTCACGCTGTCATTTTTTTGAGAACAGCAGACAAGTAGCTGGGACAGCGCAGAAAGATTGAAGTCCCGGCGTCTCGTAACAACATTGGCCATTTCGGTTTGTCAGGGAGAAGTTCCGCACCAAGATCGCCATAATTGAGCCGCATGTCTATGTCACTGTCCGAGAAGTGCTTCTCGCAAACGTATTCACGAGGCGTCAGCTGTCGTTCTTTTCTCGGTATGGCGCGAGCCCACGCTTCCAACCTTCCTGGGTCACTAGTAACTTTGAAGGTAATTACCGTCTCCTTGCAGGACGCGTACCCGCTGCTGCAGTTCGGCACGAAATATTTCCGGCCCATCCTGAAGAAGCACTGGTCGAAATCTGGAAATCACTCTCCTTTGTCGCGGCGTGAAAAGCGCTCGCAAACATCGAGGAGCCGGCGCCGCAGGCGCAGCGCGCGGAACTGAGAGCGCTAAAGAGAAAGAAAACCAGCAAATTGCGAAGGGAACTTTTTCTTCCCAAGGCCACCTAACGCATGCGCGCGCACAACATGCGAGCGAGGAGCGAGGGGCGCGTGCATGCGGCGGCTGACGTCGTCTGCTCAGGGGCCACTACTAGCACTTCGTTTTAAGCGCTGTGCGGCCTGTAATTCTGGCAGTATCGATTAGGAACTGCAGCTAAAATATGTCATATATACTGATTACTGTTACAGAGAGAAACCTTAGAAATTTTACATTGTACGAGGCGCTATCACGATTTTTATGCGTGTCGTCCATAGAAGAGCATGTAAAAGATGGCAACTAGAGTTACTGTATATGCTACCTTTAGGTAGCAGAGTTGCGCATAGGTCCGCCATCTTGCCCGCCGTGGCATCCACGCTAAGCAGGAAAGCCACCTCTCTGGAATGTAGGAGCCGACTCGGCTGCTGTTGTTGCTGCTGTCCTCTCGGCCCAGCGGCTCCGTGCACCTTCTCGTTCGTTCATAACGCGTCGCTGGCGCAATGACTTTCGATTCGAAGAAAAAAAAAGAATGGAAAGCTCAAAGAATCAATAATTTGAGATGGAACAGGTGGAGATGGAACACTATCGTAATATTTTTGTTTTAAATGGCAATTAGAGAAAGTGCGACGGTCAAGATTCTGGACCAATTAAATTCAGCCTAATTATTCGTTTCACGTAGTTTTTGATGCAGCACTTCAAAAGATTAAGTGAATAGCTCGAGAAAACAAGTGCTAAAATTATCACTGTGTTTTACAAATAGCGCAAGCTAACGAGAATTTCGCGTACGTCTAGGTAGATGTGGCATATAATAAACACTCGGTCATGCTTCCAACTTTTATGCCGCACAGTGGTCGGAATGAATCATGCTGTTTTGATAGACCTGTAAGGATCATATTCACACACATCGCCTCGTTCACACAGTCACTGGCGCATATTTTTACCGTTTTGTCCCGTTTTGTCCTGTTCGATTTTTAGTCAACCTTTGACCAGTGAGAGAGAAGCGATATATATCCTGTTCGTTATCGCCGGCTTCTGACGTCTCATGCGCGGCAGCCACTTGACACGGCGACGGACGACGGAGACAGACTTGCCACATGAAATCGAGAAGAAGGCCTTTCCGTGCTCTTGTCGGTTCGTGCAGTGGGGAGCGCAGCATCCTGTCATTGTCGCAACTTCGCAACACTGAGTCAGGGCGCTGCGCCGCGCAGACGTTCGCAAAAACGGACAGCAGAAGACACCACCACAACAACGACAAACAATCCGAACTCAGCTTGACCGTCTTGCGCTTCGCCGGACGGCTTGATTTGGCTTGATACAGCGGTGGTGGCGCGGCGATCGCCAGCACCCGCGCGGCCGTGAAGTTGGCTTTCCCTAAAACGGATGCTTTTTGCGCACGTGAGCGCGCTGGGCGAATGGTGGCGCGAGCGGCGAGTTCTATCAGAGGCGCAACTCTGCTACCTAAAGGTAGCATATGCAGTAACTCAAATGGCAACAGGCCGAAAGCGTCATCTGTCGTGCTTCGGCATAAGCCGCATTTGCCGTGACGCTATCGCGCCGCCCTCGCGCGCTGCCGCGGCCTACAATTTCTCCTCCTCAAATACTTCTTTCTCCGTGGGCGAGAGACATGCGTTGCGCCATCGCAAGAAGCGCTAGCAGTCCAGAGTGATTGCAGACGCTAGCACAGCGGCTCGCCTAATCATGGCAGAAAACTCCTCGGTGCACTTTCAATTTCGCTCTGTTTAGTCCCTCGTAGGTCAACCCACCTCCTCATGCTCGTGGGCGGACGCATGCGCTGCGCTATCGCAAGAAGCGCTAGCAGGCCCAAGGCACTACAGACGCTAACACAGCGGCTCGCTTAATCATGGCGGAAAACTCCTCGGTGCACTCTCTATTTCGCTCTCGTTCGTCCCTCGCAGGTCAACCCACCTCCTCATGCCCGTGGGCGGACGCATGCGCTACGCTATCGCAAGAAGCGCTAGCAGGCCCAAGGCACTACAGACGCCAACACAACGGCTCGCTTAATCATCGTGGAAAACTTATGTGTGCACTCTTTTTCGCTCTTTTTCGTCGCTCGCAGGTCGGGGCCCACTTTCTCATGCCCATGGACGAGATGCCGGCGTTGTGCTTCCCCTAGAAGCGCGGGCAGGCACGTGGCATTGCAGACGCTAACACAGCGGCTCGCTTAATCATGGCGGAAAACTCGGTGTTTCCCGAACGCTGGCAAGTATACAGGAAACGTACTACTGGCCGCGCCTTGCCGCCGACGTCACTAGCGACGTTAGGACATGCAGAGGCTGTCGGCGACGCAAGACACCGCCAACAAGACCAGCAGGCTTTCTTCAGACGATCGAGCCACCTCGGCTACCGCTGCAGCAGATCGGCATGGACCTCCTGGGGTCCATTGAGGTACTTGCGCGAAAACAAACGGGGACGAAGAAAGGAGACACACGGACAAGCGCAATCTAACAACTGATTTATTTTTGAAAAAAGGCGGCCGAAGCAGCGAAGGAAACTAGCGTGCTTCAAGAGTCGAGCTGTGACACTTGATAGTTCGCACTCATCTTCTGTTTGTTCGTTTACCGGCGTCCCTTGAGCTCGAGTGACTTTCGTACGCTCCGTAACATGAGCGCGGACATCACGGTGAAAGCTTGAAACATTCGTCTTCCCCTCACCACGAGAAAACCGCGCGAGCAGACAGCGGAAGGGCAAGGTTCTCCCTGCGCAAATATAAGAAGCGAGCGAGCGAGCTGGCGACTTTTAAATGTGCCCGTCGCGCTCCTAGCCGCCATCCAGCGGTAAAGGGTGTGTATATAACGCTCGCCGTTAGCTACTGGAGGACCTGCGTTTCGTGGCGTAGTGGATAGCGCTGCTCGCTGTGGAGCAAGAGGTCCCTGGTTCGATTCCGCGCTTCGGAAGCCTTTTTCTGAATTATTTTTCTTTGGGGCTTTCATATATATATACATACTTATACATATACTCTGCGTTACGGCGGCGACGGCGACGGCAAAATCCAGCCGAGACTGTCCATATAATTGCTATCGCAATTATAGCGCCGTGTATGTGTCCTCTTCTCGTCCCGTGTCTAGCGCTGTTTCTATTCGTCGTCTACCACTTGCTATCGCAATAAAAAAACATTTGCTTAAAAGCCCAACGTGATCTGCGCGCTTCCGCGAGAGAGCACACACCATCCGCGCATATAACAATAACTCTAGACCGCAATTCCCGAGATCATCGCATCCACACACACAAACACACACACACGAAAAAAAAAACCATCAAAGGCACCTACATCGACAAAATGAAAAGAGAACGTTATTAAAGATACGCAGACAGCAGCGAAATCTATTTATCTAATAAAGCAACAGATTGATGGCTGATTCACTTGTCTTTTAGTCTATCAATACAAAGCGCCTCAACTATTTCCCTCGCAGTCATGTTCCGGTGTTCGAACAGAATGCCAGTGCCTCCAGGCTGAGGTATGCACCCACAATCTTTACAGTGTGTCCCCTTTCTCCGTCCCCGTTTGTTTTCGCGCAAGTACCCCAGTGAATTCGTTCCAACTAGGCCAGCTAGCAGTTTTGCTCCTGGGGTCGTTCTGAACGGTGGCTTGCGGTAATATGTGGATCGTCGTAGCTACCGACCACCTGACCCGCTACGCCGAAACACGGGCCCTGCCCAAAGGCACTGCCGCCAAGGTAGCCAAGTTCTTCGTTGAGAATATCGTCCTGTGTAATGGCGCCCCATAGGTCCTCATCACCGACAGAGCTACGGCCTTTACTCTGGAGCTAAGGCTCATGAGGTACAGCTAGAGAAGCCAACGCGGATCACCGCCTACCACCCAAACAAGACCAGCGTCTAAACAAGACCATCGCCGACATGCTGGCCATCTACGTTGACATCGAGCGCAAGACGTGTGATGCCATCCTTCGGTACGTGACCTTCGCATACAACACGGCAGTACAAGAAACGACCCGGCTGTCGCCGTACAAGTTGGTCGAGGGAAGGAGCCCGGCAACGACTCTCGACGTAATACTGCCAGCTACCACCGATGAAGAGAATCTCGACGTCGCCACTAATTTGCAACTTGCCGAAGAAGTTTGACACCTGGCCTACCTGCGTATCAAGAACCAGCAGAGGATCGATGGTCGTCACTATATTCTTGGGCCACGCTACATAGAATACCGGCCTGGTGACCGTGTGTGGGTCTGGACAACGATACGCCGACGTGAACTCAGTGAAAAACATCTTCGGCGATAATTCGGCACCTGCAAGGTGCTTCGACGTCTCGGTGCTCTAGACTACGAGGTTATCCTGGGCGGCATTACGAACTCTCAATGGCGCCATGCGCGACCTGAAGTCGTCCATGTCGTGCGCCTTAAGCCGTTTAATGCGCGTTAGCGAATCTAGGGAGTGTGCCTTTTGCTTTATTATTTTAATTTTGCATGTACTTATTGCTAATTCTACTTTCTTGCTTTATTATTGTACTTGCCTTGTGTATGCACTTGTTTCCCCCTTACGTGTTCTGTTACAAGCATCGGGACGATGCCTTTTCAAAGGTGGGCAATGCCACACACGCTCATTTCTAGTTTTCTGTTACCGGCCCACTGTATGTGTAGCTGCTGCATCGCGAAAAGCGCGCAGAATGGGAAGGTTCCACATTTTAGTAGATCATTTTGCTTAGAATGGGCACATGACACGAATAGTCAAGATTATTCCAGAGATTGCGCGACCACCAGTGATAAGGCTGGAAAGTTCGATGTGTGATGTGTAAAAAAGGGCGCATCCCAGCGATGTTGTTTTTTGGATGGCCGAAGCTTGGTTCGTCGCTATCAGTGTACAGTGTGTGTTGCTGTAGTTTGACTTTGTTTCCCGGCCGCAAGTTTGGCCATATAAAGAGTTTCCTCTTGGACACGCCGACTGCTGGACACATCGACGTCACGACCCCGTGACACTATTTTTTTCAGCCGCAGTATTCTCACACGTACAGGGGTGGTCAAAAGTTCCCAGGCCGCAACGCCCGGCCGCGGAGCAGCGGCTCGCTGCTATCGGGGCGCTGCGATCGCAATCACGCCTTGGCGCACGCTGGCGTCGAGCGTGTGCGTGGAGGGGAAGGGGTGGCGGGGGTGCATCTCTCTCCTTTCCTTGCTCTCCTTGATAAGAAAGCGACGTATAAACTCGATGCGTCATGTGCCCTCACTGTCCGCTCTTCGATGTTTTACTACTGTGCTGCGTGTGGCGAAGCAGCACTCTTCCGGAAAACTGACGCATCATAATTGCGGCCACGTTCAGCTAGACGCCATATACATTACCGTGGTTTTGGGCTTCCTGAAAAACAATATCGTGCGTTTAACTTTCCATTGGCACTGCGGGGGCTCTCGCAACGGTCTGCGCAGGCCAATTCGCTGCATACTGCCACCTGGTGTTTTGAGCCAGCATGCCATGGCAAGCCGAAAAGGCGAAGAAGACGAAGGCGAGGAGCGCTAGCCGTTGGACCGTGTCTGTCATTCGCGTCTTGCTGTTCCGGTGTTCTTGCCCTACAACGCCTATAAGTGCGTGACAAACTGGTGGTGGTGCAGGGTAATCTATGCACCGTACCCCACCGAGTTGCAAGATCTCAAGCATCGTGCCGGTGGTTACTCCTGCGCACCGCGCCAGCAGAAGGATTCGAGGACAAGCTCCTGAGTTTGGACTGCTCCCAGACAACATGGCGGCTCCGACCATTCCAACCGGCGCCCCGTCATTCATCATCACTGACCGAGGGATAGCGTTTACGGCAAAGCTCTTGGACGGCATCTTCAAGCTCAGTTACACGAACCACCGGAAGACCACTGCGTACCACCCTCAGACTAATGGTTTGACAGAAAGGCTCAACAAAACGCTGGCGGACATGATCTCTATGTACGTGGATGCGCAGCAGAAAACGTGGGACGAAATCCTACCGTACGTAACGTTTGCGTACAACACCGCAACACAGGAAACGACTCGATTCACGCCATTCCGCCTCGTTTATGGTCGAGATGTTCAATCCATGCAAAACGCCATGATTCCTTATGACGACACCTCCCAGCACGAGCAGTTAGCTCCTGACGTCGAAGATTACATTCAGCGCGCAGAGGAAGCGCGTCAACTGGCCCGCGTGCACATAAGAACGCAGCAGTGTGCAGATGCACGAAGGTACAACATCCACCATCGACAAGTTACCTATGAACCTGGTGACCAAGTTTGGGTTTGGACTCCCATTCGACGACGAGGTCTCAGCGAGAAACTCCTGAGCAATTACTTCGGACCGTACAAAGTACTAAGGCGTGTGAGCGAAGTTAACTATGAAGTTATCCCAGATGGAGGCTCAGCATCGTCCCAACGCCGTGTACCGCGCACAGAGGTTGTACATGTTGTACGCCTAAAACCATATTTTACGCGGTGATTATTTTTGGTGACTATTTTCGTCGTGCAGCAAACTTTCTTTTCCCTTTGCCGTTGTCGGTTAGCTCTCCAAAGAACTGTGAACTGCGTTTTTTGCTTTTATTGCGGACCCCAGACCTCATTTTCTTTCGCGTGCATCTTCGCTATGTGTATAACGTATTTCTTTCACTTTTTTTTTCTCTTGTTCATTTTTTTTTTCCTTATCGGCCTCTTCAGTGTATCTCCTGTGTATCAGCATCGAGTCGATGCTCCGTTGGGAGGGGGAATAATGCCACCTGGTGTTTTGAGCCAGCATGCCGTGGCAAGTCGAAAAGGCGAAGAAGACGAAGGCGAGGAGCGCTAGCCGTTGGACCGTGTCTGTCATTCGCGTCTTGCTGTTCCGGTGTTCTTGCCCTACAACGCCTATAAGTGCGTGACAATACGAACACGGTCGGAGCCTTATCAAGGAGAGTAACCAAGAGAGAGGGATGCACCCCCTCCTCCACCCTCTACGCACACGCTGGAGCGCCAGCGTGCGCAAAGGCGTGATTGCGATGGCAGCGCCCCGATAGCAGCGAGCTGCTGCTCCGCGGCCGGGCGTTGCGGCCTGGGAACTTTTGACCACCCCTGTACGTTGCCGCCCTACTACCCTGTACGTCCTTCTTTTCATTGTCAAAGTCACACACTAGGATGACGTGCGTCTTACAATGCCCACTGTTAACGTCATGACAAAGCGGTCCAATTTACAATCTGGGCACGGCATGAATCAATACGGAAATAAATTCTTTGAAAGTGTGTTAGAGCAGTGCCTCCTCTATTTTCTGTGCCTGGGCGAAGGAGCGGAGCGCAATGGGAACCGAGTGTCAGCGTTAGTGCGGCTTGTAGCCGCCGGGCGCCGCCACCGTAGTAGACCCACCGTCGCGTCTTCGCGGAAACGAATGCCGTGGCCAACTAGTAACGTTGGCCGTGGCTGCGTTCGAAGCTGCTATATGGTTCAGTTTTCGGCTCTATTCGCGTTGTTTAAAGTATAATGAAAACTTGTAAACAGGAATCATGAAGCACTTGTTCTGGGGGCAACCAGCCTAATTCGAAGGCACGTGTCTTTCGCGGCTGTTTGATCGAGACGCTCGCGCGTCGTCTGCTAGCCCGATATCAGAGAGCGCATGCCAGTGATGCGCGAAAAATTGTTTTGTCACCGTTACGTTCGCATGACTGAGAGTCGTTTTTTGACTGTCTGACAGTCGATTTTTGAAGGCAGCATTTGCCAAGAGCTATTACTGAAATCTTGGGCGCTTAAAGTTCCCCGATGCGTGCCACCGTCTACTCGTGTAGCACACTATACGCAAGCCTGGATTTCGTGCGCTAAATAGACGAAATGTCACTACACTGTTTCCAGAAATATACGTGATCGCCCGTTCCCTTCGTAAAGCTTTTAGGAATTGCATTTGTTGCCACCGGGAGGAAGCAACAGCTGGTGCCAGAAAAAGAGGAACTATGCCAAGTGATTCCACCATTTCAGAGCTTAAACCAGTTAAATCGAGTTGGTACGAAAAATAAACAAAACATCTGAATATGCCGTGCGCTTCCCGCAACACTGACCGATGTGTGTGAACAGACGCTGTCGTTTAAGTATAAAGTCGTAGTGCCGACTCTCAACATGAGCCATTACGTTAGGCGTGAGAAATGGCGCGACCTGTTGTCAGTTGCTTGAGCTCGTCTTAGTCGACGGATTCTTGTAGCATCAGTATCTTGCTCCTCAGGTATCGTTCTCTTCTCTTCCATTTGGCCTTTTCGGTAGTGAGCAGAGTAGATGCCGAATGGCTGTCGACCTGGACGCTTTAGTCGCATAAGGCAGCCTGCTCGGCCTTGTACACGCATTCATTGGACACTGTACATGATGATTGTTGGTTGTTTCCAGGGGCGTAGCCAAGGGGGGGGTTGGGGGGGTTCAAACCCCCCCGAAATTTTTCAGTTTTGCTTGCGTATATAGGCACGCACACATACAAACGCACGCACGAACATACATAAAGTATGGTTGAACCCCCCCCCGAAAAAAATTTCTGGCTACGCCCCTGGTTGTTTCCCCAGTACCGCATCTGGTGTCCATGGGCCCCGATTCTTCAGCTTCGGGATCTAATGTCAGTGCTGCATGCACATGGCGGCGATCGCGAGGCAGCGTTGCTACTGGTACTACATGCATTCGTTGACTGTTCGGACGCAACACGGTCACGTTTAGAGATACTTGCCATGCTTGCTTCAGTTTTACCTCGGGCTGCAAACGTGAAGGGTAGTCTGCAAAGAGTGACGCTACTTCATCCTTCTTAAGCCGTCGCTTCTTACATTCTATGAAACCTTCGGGATGTAAACGGCGGCTGCATATTCATTGTTGTTTGAATATGTTTTAGGATACCAATTATCCCTCCTAATTACTACAAGCCACCTCTACTGAACACCAGCGGCAGCTGAAAAATCATGGAACGACAGCCGAACAGTATATTAAGGCGAAAGCCTTAGATGCCTCATCAAACGCGAAAATTGACCGTCGGTGGCGTCAGCACGAGTGATGAAAAAAAATAATTACGTGATGACGTCACCATATGATGTCACAGATAATAAATATTTGTGACATTATCGTGACGTCACATAACGTGACATCGTCATATTACATCTTCGCTTGGTCAAAATGGGCCGATCACGGAGGCAGCGCATGCCTCCGCTGATGTGCAGAAAGCTTGCACTGCCTCCGATTCTTGAGGCTGTAAGAAAACCACGTTAGGCGCAGAAATATCTCAGAGAGAGGCAAGAAATGTTCAATACATTGACTGGAAGAAAAAGAACAAGCTGGCTTTCGCCTCTCAGTCGTCTTAGATGAATGAATAAGGGACCCTGTGAGATTTCTTTTTTCTTTATCCATAAAGAAAAATAAAAAAAACAATCGTGATTTTTTTCAGTTCCATTTGCAGAGTGGAACACAACAGTGTGACATAGTAAGGCATCGGAGTGATTGCAATAGCCTGAAATAGAAAATAAAACGCGAATACTATCAAACTCGAGTGCAAGTATCGAACCGGCAGCGCGACCTGACAGACTGCCTGCGGAATAGGTACAGCGGGGATGGAAAGACACGCGAACATGCGGCATCTGCATTCTTTACTGTTTCGCATTTATTTTCAAGTGGCTATAGCCTGGATGTATAATAAAAAGATGACGTCATCCATGACACAATCAAAAACCATCTAGTATCTTTTTATTGCCATCACGGTTAGAGCATGATGAAGACAGCGCGCCGCTACGTTCGCGTTTCCTTCCGTATCCCCTGTACCTGTGAAAGCCTGCGAGAAGCACAAATGCAATGAAACTCGGATGCAAACACGAATTCGCGAGCTTCGTGATACGCGCGGCCGTTCAGCGCCAGCTTCCCGTAGTCTTAGGGTGCCTTGATGCGCGTTTTGTTGCGCGTTTTGTCCAGGGTGGCGCGCACATCGAGGCACACTACGTAGTCTACTTGCACAGCGCCACCACGCGGTAGCGGCTAGCGGACGCGGAGTGCGCGCTCGATGGCCCGAGGAGAGCGCTCCCCCAGGCACTGAAAAAATAAAGAAGGCACTGGTTAGAGCAAACATTCATACGTGATATTAGGTTGTTGCCCTCCCAAGACGCCGTTTTGTGAAAAATAAAATAAAAAGGAACTTTTTCACGAAAAATCAGTTAATAATGTTGCCCCGGAATTTTCGCATTGATCAGACTTTAAGAAAACACTTGAGCAAAATTCGCAAGGTTTCTTAGAGTAAGTGCCGTGGATGCACTTGATGATACGTAGGACGTGACATGTATTGCTTGGTTCCAGTGGCATTTCATGCCTTCTTGCCTTTTCTATATAGCTCCATGAAATAGTCAGCTACACTCTTCGAAAAAGCAAAGAACGTTGTAGTTATAACCAACTATTATAATACCTGGAGCAGGAAAACCACAGAATGACTTACGCATGCATTAAAAGTCAGAAATGTGCACGCAAATAAAATGTTCAAAAGTGCATTAGAGCGAAAAGTTTTACCGACGATTACTACACGGCTTAATGCAAATTCTGAGCACAGCTTTTTGTGTGTTTTCATTTAGCGATTAGGCTCCCTCCACGCATCGCTAATGAGACCGAAAAGTTGAGCAAATGCGCATGCGTCAAGGTGACGCGATGCTACTCTAGTGGGAGTATAGAATGCCCGGTATTCGCGTCAACAAAACGTGGTGAACCTGGTGTCGCCAACTTCCGCCAGCGCTGGCTGACGCGAACGCTGCACCGGAATATAAGTGACCTTTAAGAGTCCTCTAGAGCGTTCTTACGCTCCTACGCACATCTTGTTCTCACACGCACATCTTGTTCTCACAAGCCTCGCAGGTCAACCAACTTTCTCATGCCAGAGGGCAAGAGGCATGCGTTGTGCTATCGCAAGAAGCGCTAGCAGGCTCGAGGCATTGCAGACGCTTACACAGCGGCTCGCTAGCTATCATTGTGGAAACCTCCTCGGTTCTGTCTCTATTTCGCTCTCTTTCGTCCCTCGCTGGTCGATAATCCACTTTAATTATCATGCCCGTGGGCGAGAAGGCGGCGTTGTGCCGTCACAGGAAGCGCGCGCAGGCACGAGGCATTGCAGACGCTTACACAGCGGCTCGCTAGCTATCATTGTAGAAAACTCCTCGGTTCTGTCTTCATTTCGCTCTCTTTTGTCCCTCGCAGGTCGATAATCCACTTTAATTATCATGCCCGTGGGCGAGAAGGCTGCGTTGTGCCGTCACAGGAAGCGCGCGCAGGCACGATGCATTGCAGACGCTTACACAGAGGCTCGCTAGCTATCATTGTGGAAAACTCCTCGGTTCTGTCTTCATTTCGCTCTCTTTCGTCCCTCGCAGGTCGATAATCCACTTTAATTATCATGCCCGTGGGCGAGAAGGCGGCGTTGTGCTGTCACAGGAAGCGCGCGCAGGCACGAGGCATTGCAGACGCTTACACAGCGGCTCGCTAGCTATCATTGTAGAAAACTCCTCGGTTCTGTCTTCATTTCGCTCTCTTTCGTCCCTCGCAGGTGTATAATCCACTTTAATCATCATGCCCGTGGGCGAGAAGGCTGCGTTGTGCTGTCACAGGAAGCGCGCGCAGGCACGAGGCATTGCAGACGCTAACACAGCGGCTCGCTGGCACATCCAATTGAGCTCTTACTTCCTGTTTTGCGAATATGCAGAAGATGTCATAATAAACAGACATCAATTGTTCTGTGCCTGTCAAATTAGAGCAATACCTGATACATGTGATATGGAAGCAACTCTTAGCATAAGGTCACATTAATTGTCGGGATAATTATTGAAAATATCTTATTAGGTGTATTGAAAGATTCTGAGCAGGTGCGATACATTTAAGGCGGAAAGTTGGGCTAGTTGGTAACGTGAATAATAGGACATGTTTACTAGCGAAAAAAAAAACACGTGGACGAGAAGAAGGAATAGACCCTTTTCGTAAAAGGGCGCCCCAAGCGCTCTTCACGAGAACTACTCCAAGCCACCATATTGAGGGCGCCGCAGCAGACGACACAGGCTACCGACTGCGATTGCCGGTGCGCGATGTTTCGCTAGCGTGGCAGTCAGCCCGCGCGTTGTGAATTGTGCCGGAAACGTTTTGCTAAAAATCGTTGGAAGGTGCTGTGTTCCGTTGTGTCACCAACGATGCTACCGCGACGAGAACGGAAAGGTATGTGCGACAGACCGATGTAAACAAACACACGTGTCGCATATCTGCGCATAGTGCATGTTCAAAGTGACTGGCCACGGAAGCGCTAGGCCATGTAGGCATGCTGTGGATTTTTATGTAAATTTATACACGTCGCTGTGATGGATGACGTGGTATCCACCATCGTAAGCGCATTGCAGTGGCTTCCGTACTTGACGCTGGTGACGTGGAAGGCCGACATCGCCAGCTTTGCGGGAAAATTCGAAATACGTTGATGGCAGCGCGCTTCAGAGCCACGAAGCGTGCGGAATGAAACTCGCAGTCTGTTTATGTAGCCGGTGGAGTCAGGACACGATAGCGAGGGCAGCCATGACGCCAAGCCACCGTAGTAAGTACATGCAGTGTATTTTGCCAAGCAGATGGCTGCTACTGGCAGCCACGTTGTTGTGATGCCTCGGAGGACCTGACTACATTCAGTTTCACACATCAAGCGCACCGCTGTTGAAGCTGTGCAAGAAGTTCGGTCAGCAAAATGTATAAATCCGCGTTTCTGCTTTCTTTAGTTTTGGCGGATGCGAATGCTCGTGTGAGCCTAGCACGAGCCTGCGCGTGAGGCGTGGTCACCGGCTACAAATGAAATACTGAAACAGCGTAACGTCAGGTGATGTGAAACATAAAAACCACATGACGGACGCTATGCGGGGATTGCCAGACACGTATATCATGGTACTGTTATAAAATCTCTGATCTTCATTGATATTGGCGGGTCGACCACATTTTAATAATTATCATGGTTCATCATTACTGTAGTGCATGCTAACTCCAAGTCGCCTCGAATGTGCGAATGTTTTGTTAGCTGCCTCTTCGAATGAGCGAAGGCGATGCGTTTGGCCTCGGTCACCGCAATTGTTAGGTTCTATAAGCAATCATGCACTTTAATTATAACAATGCGCCAGCGCGTGTGTTCCGAGAAGCACCTTCCATGTTACACCTTCCGCAAAGGTTTGAATTTCTTAGTGTACATATGTAGACGGTGTAATAAAACCGCGCAAGGAAGCGCGGAAAAAAACACGAGGCACGCGCAGCACGAAGTGCGAAAGAGTGGAAGGCTGTGCTTCCGTTGCTGTGGCACACCCGGCTGATCCAAGCATTGCGATGAGCATAACCTCCTGGAATGCGTCGAAGAAAGAAGAGCGAAGGAAAGAAGAGGCGCAGAGCAGTGGCTGTATAAAATCTCCTGCAAGCCGTTTTGTGTGAACAGTATATTCTGTACTGTACAACGTAACCTCTATTTTTACGTGAGAACGCTCGATACTGTGAACGGGTACTAAAGGTTATTTCCGTAACCTCTATTTTAAAAGTACATTTGTGCATTTTTAATACAGGTCAATTTTGCAAAGGTTATAAGATAACTTCTGTTTTATAGGTACACAAATTTGTGAAAATGTGCACTTTTAGCAAACGTTACCGTGCTGAGAGTGTACGACGATACCTCTTTTCTTCTGTTTTGCTGAGGCCCCGTCAACTAAATGTTCGCGATTAAATCATTATTCAGAAAGCTGCAGAGTATAATTTCCCCGCACAGCTCACTACTGCCAAAAATTGAACTCCAGCACTTGGACTGCTGAGGGGGGGCCGGGCCCCTCCTTAAAAATGGAGGGGGCCCGGGCTCCCCCGGGCCTCCCGTGACTTTAAGCCATCTATGAAGGTGCCCTTTATAATGGGGCGGTGACATATGTGCCACCAGCCTCGAAAGAAGCGAGAACTTCGTTGGCTCCGAAATTATCGCCGGCAATGCGCTCTTGTTACGACCGTCCCATTATAGGACGGTCGGAGAAGTAATTAATAGGAGAAGTAATTTTGTCGACGCTTTAACACACCACGAAGTGGCGGCTTTAGCTCAAAGCTTGCTCATAACATCCATCCATATCGAAAAATAGCTCCCAGACACTCGCCTGGCTGTCGCACCACGTTGCCCGCTCACTCTGTTAGAATTAAAGGTCTGGTTAGAGGGAAGACACGACGCTCTTCACGTTTCTCTTCTTGTTTCACGACGCTTTGAAGGAGTGCACATCGAATATCAGTGTTTACTGTGTGCTTGTTGATGCTATCTTTGCGCGGGATTCCGAATAAGCAGTGTCCAGGTATATCTTGACAACTTCAGCTACCGCAAAGATTAAATCATGATAACGGGCGTTAGTCATCGGTACGGGGATGTGCCACTAGGCGTCAACGCGGGCGCGTTCACATCAAGCGGTGCTACATCTGCCAAAAAATACACATTGTCGAAGCTCTCATAAACAATGCATTATAAATAGGGCTCCGCGTTTACGGTGTTTATTTTTGTTGAAAATCGGCGGGTGTTTATCGGAGTTTATATTTTTGGTTGAAGTGCGGCGTTTATCGGAGTGTATATCTCGTAAATCCCCAATTCTCCAAAATTCGGAGTTTTGCATAATTCTTAAAACCCCAAAATGTTGGATCGCTTCATATCTGAATACTAAAACATCAAAACACACGAAGCACATTTTTTTCTAGGTTTAAATGAACAAAACATATGGGAACAAACAAAATACTTGAACACAAACACCTGCATTTGTGCGTCTAACAACCTTATGCTTAAAGCTTATTGTAAAACAAGCAAGCATACTTTGCGAGGTTGCTGTCAGTGATAGAAGCGCGCTCCTTTCGAGTGACAACTCTCAGCTTTGAAAATGCCCTTTCAACGTTAGGGCTACAGCCAGGAAGCGCCAGAAGACGCAGCACGCAGTGAGAAAGCACTGGCCACAGGACATTGTGAAGTATCCAAAAACGACAGGGGTTCAGCAATGTTACTACCTATTTCATAGCAATGATAGTTCGCAAAGTCGCTCAGGAGCTGGCTCATGTCGTCAGTTTCAAGAAGCACTAACTGAAAAATAGGTGCATAGGTTTCGAACGCACAGGGCAGCTCATCATCACCTTTTGATTCACAATTTCAACACAGTACCAAAACGATTCTTTGGTGTACTGGAGTTGATCGCACAGGTTCCTGTCAGATGTATGTCTCCACCTTTCGGCGACAGCAGTGTAGTATCCGTGAAAGTCTGCGACAGTCGTTAAGCGGTAAGTCTCGTCAAGGAGGTCCAACAGACTTGGGACATCTGGTGCGAAGACCTCGGTTAGATCACGCCATTGACTGATGAGTGCGTGGAAACGAACGACCAGCATGGCATAAACTTTGTGTGCCAGGGTACTCTCTGCCTGAAGTTCCTTAACGATTGAGAGTATGGCACACGAATTGGTCTTCAGAAGCCTCATCTTAACGAGAAAGTCGTGCAGAGCTTCAGGCGATGAAATAAGACTGTTGAGCTTCGCACACTTCGTTCCCTTGGCTTCGTCGCTTCTCAACAAAGACAAAATGGCGCGCCAGTAGTCCAAAATATCTTCTAGGGCTTCATAAAAAGAGAACGTTCTTGAGTAGGTGGCGCCGATATTTGAAGGGAAGCGCCTTGAATTGGGGGTTGTAGAGGTACAAGTCCTTGTGAAGCTTCTGCTTGTAGGAAGCTGAGTTGGAGCACAATACAGCTACGTCGCCTAATACAGCTACGCGCGGTAGACTTCCAGAATCGGTCAATCCAGAAGATGTATCAATGAGCGCTTAGAACTTGCCACGTCATTAGCAGGTCTGGCGTTTTAAGTTAACGTCTTAGCTCACGAAGACCGGCGTAAATTCAAATCAGAACCGGCGCATGTCGAAGCATTTCAAGAACTTAAACGATGCATGTAGCCACTCCGAACTTGCTCATTTCGACGAATACACTGATACGGAAATGCACACCGACGCAATCAGCATGGGACTCGAATGAAGACTGACGGACTGGAAAACGTATCAGTTTTGGTAGCCGGTCGCTATGCAAGGCGGAAGCCAACTATTGCACAATAGAAAATAAGCGTCTTGCCTTCACCTGGGCTACAGCAGCGTTTCAATCTTTCCTTTACCGCAGGCCATTCAAAGCTTTGAGCGACTACAACACCTTGTGTTCCGGTCCCGCCTAGGAGGTCTAGTGGAAATGGCGGACGACTGCTGACACGAAGGACACGGGATCGAATCCCGGCCGCGGCGGCTGCATTTGCGATGGAGGCGGAAATGTCGAAAATGGAGGCCCATGTACTTAGATTTAGGTGCGCGTTAAAGAAATCCAGGTGGTCGAAATTTGCGGAGCCCCCACTACGGCGTCTCTCATAATCATGTCGTACTTTTGGGAAGTTAAACCCCACATATTATTATTACCTTGTGCTGCGGAAATAAATGAATCGTCGTAACTACCGAATACCTCACCCACTACACCGAGGTGAGGCACTGCCGCTGAAGATCTTCAGATACTGCCAGGCAAGCCACCGCCGGACCACAGCCTACCATCGACAGACCAATGGTCGACCGTCTAAATAAGGCCATTGCCGCAATGCTGGACTTGTACGATGACGTGAAAAACGCAACACATGGTATGTCATCCTTCCGTACGTGACATTCCCATACAAACAGGCCGTGCACGAAGTGCGCAGATGTAGCCATACAAGTTGATATACGGAAGGAGCCCGGGAATTCGCTCGACGCTATGCTACCCAACGTGACCGACCAAAGAAACCTCAACGTCACCGTGTACCTTCAGCGTGCCGAAGGATCCATACAACTCATTCATCTGCGCATCAAGAGCCAGCAAGAGACAGACAGCCGTCGTTACAACCTTGGACGAGGTTACGTAGAATAGCAGCCCGGCGACCGTGTTTGGGTCAGGACGCCAATACGCCGACGTGCACTCAGTGAAAAATCTTGGGCGATACTTTGTGCTATAGAAGGTGCTTCGAGGTTTCGGCTACGAAGATATCGCGGATGACATTACGAACTCTCAGCGGCGCCGTGCAGGGCCTGGAAGTTGTCCATTTCGTGCGCCTTAAACCGTTTTATACGCGTTAGCGAACCTGAGGACCGTACGTTTTGCTTTATTATTGTACTTTCTGTGCACATTTTTCCCCTTACATGTTCTGTTAGAAGCATCGGGCGATGCGATTTCAGAGCGGGGCAATGCCACACGAGCTTCTTTTTCTATTCTTTTGTAAGCGGTCCGTTACGAGTTATGCGCCCATCCACGACGGAATGTCTGGAAAACTTCCAGATATTTTAGAATCGTCAGAGAGGCTTGAACGCGCAAACGCATTCAGTGGAGTTTATGCTGCAACCAACGTGGCCTCTAGAGATAAAGCTCGAATTTTCGATACCATATCGATAAATGCCGACGCGCATTAACGCAGAGCAGATTACTAGACGACCGACAACTATTCTTGGCGCTATCAGAGTGCAGCGTGATTTTCTTGTACCTTGGCTTTTCATTTTCTTGGCAAAAGTTCTCCCGAATAAAGTGTTTTGCCTTGACCACGCCGACTGCTGCCTTCGTCAACGTGAAGCCCACGTGAAAATATCAAAAAAAGTTCACGAAACATTTTGACAATTGTGGTTGTTATTGTATAAAGCTGTCGTTATTAAACCACAATAGAAGAAAGGCTCAGGAGCATATGTGACTAGTAAAAGGGTTTGTGCTTGTAGGAGTTGTATACTGTTCTGTCACAATTATGATTCATATTAGTGTACTCTTCAACCTTTTTGATGTGTCACATACGTTACTCGAGCTTTGCCCGATATAATGTAATTTGAGTGAAATAATGTGACATATATAGTCCACGACAAAGCTCGGTCCTAAAGTTCATAATGTGTACGTTGAAGTCGCCGACAAGAATAAAGGGTTTGTGCTTGTACGTGTTTTATATTGTTTTGTCAGAATTATGATTGTTGTTCGTCTATTCTAAACGTTTTTGTCATTCACATAACACATATATTTCGACTATAGCGACGGAGTTCTGACCACCATGACAGTGGATAATGAGCGTCGACAAAAAGCTAGGTCCTGAGGCCCATAATATCTACGTTGAAATCGCCGACAAATATAGAGGGTTTGTGTTTCTAGGTGTTCTATATTGTTCTGCCACAATTATGATTGATATTAGTCTATTGGTAAACCTTTTTTAGGGGATTTTACACTGTGCGATGCTGTGAGCACGGACACAATATAACGGACAACGACAAGCCTAGACCGTAAGGTGCTTCGCCCTTAAACAAAAGAAGGAGAGACATAGAGAACATCAACGGAGGAGAGGTAAAGAAGCGGAGAGAGAAAAAAGGGAACCATGAGTCGATTCGAAGCAGCGGGGAGATGGTTAGCTTGAGCAGGAGATGACGTAATTTTTTTCCTTGCGTTCTCGAGCCTGTACCTTCTTCTGGCGTAGAATTAGCACTGTCTTCCAGTCTCCATCCAGCTCCCGCTGCGTGGAAGTGAAGGCGTCCGAGGCATTCGACTACCGCAAAGTTCCAAGATCATGTGCGTCTGCCCCTCTGCAGCCCATGCCATTGGTGTCGTCCGCCATAAGATGCTTCGCATCTAAAAAATATTCAAAGAGGAAGCAAGCATCGCGTCCTCTTGCTACCAGATACCGCACCACATGGCCAAATAGCACATACGCAGTAGCTAAGCCATACCCACCGACGAAGATGTCGCGCGCAACCTCCGCTCTATATTGCATAGAGTGCTGCGTACTCCCGAGGAGGAAGCCGCGCATCTCGAAGCTAGACGTGTCGGTCGATGGAGTGTACGAGTGGCGACGGGTCCGTGCTTCGCTGTGCCATGCTTTCCGCGACATAGTGCAAGCTGTCCGCACATTAATTATTTATTCACAATTATTTGGTTGATGGGATGTCAGCGAATCGCAAAAAGTTACAGTTTCGCTTTAAGGGCGAAGTAATGGGTGCGATAGCAAGAAATTGCAATATCACACGAAGACCGGCAAGCAGCTAGAAACTTGCTGCGCACTACTCAAGCACAAAGGACGCAGGAAAAGAAAACACACAAGGTGTGTGCGAACTAGCAATTGTCACAGCTCGACACTTGCAGCGCGCTGCTCAAACACGAAGCAGGAGGCACAAAAAGAACGCACAGGTATACATAGGACGAGCGCGAACTGTCACAGTTGTTACTTCAACTAACCCCTACTTTGGCTCTTAAGGCTGGTTCACACCGGCGACTAGCAACGGTCGCGCGACTAAGTTAGTCGCAAAGAGACTGGTCGCAAACGGTCGCAAATGGCCGTTTTGGTCACAAAGCGACTGATTTGGCTCAGTCGCTCGCTGCTCGATTTTTCAGTCGCGCGACTGCGGTCGCAAACCTCTGAACCAATCAGATGCGCAGGAACAGGACGTTGGCCTATTTTACGGGGCAACGGCAATGCAAGCTGTATACGAGCAGACGTGAATTCTATGTGGCGACCCATATAGGTCGCACGCGGTGTGAACATCGGTCGCTTTGAGTCGCTTTTTGACCGCCAGTCGCAAACGGTCGCGCGACCGTTGCTAGTCGCCGGTGTGAACGAGACTTTATAGCTAGCAGATCACTTCTTTCGCAAACGCGGCCGCTGCAGCGAGTAACGTGACCTTCGTGCGGTCTATAGCTTCAACGCAAACATTGTGGTGAAAGCACAAGGCGTACAAAGCTCCCCCTGAAGACATAATCGCGCGAGCATGGTCGACCACGCCTGTATGTCAAAGTACAAGTCGAAGGCGCACATCCCAACTCCGGCGAAACACTAGAGAGTTTTAGAATTGAGGACCCGAGAAATTTGCGAGCCGCCAGGGCGCATGCGCAGAACGCAAGCCACTCTCTGACTCTTACCCTCGTCTTGTCCGTATAACGTTATGTCCGAAGACCCTGCAGCGCCTTCCTTTGGGCGTCAAACAAAGCCGCAGAGCGCACGTCCTCAAGAGAAGAAAATAAAGAAGGTGCTTGGTGGTGGCACATGAAGCCACGGCTCGCGTTCGCTGTTCGCATCGATTCGGTTGACTAAGATAAATTTTCATTTGGCTCTAGTTGGTACATATTCCTGAGGCGAAAATTACAATGCAATGGCACTTCTTTGTCCTCCTTACTTCTTCTTTACCTCTTTGCCCCTGCACCCATCTGAATATAATTTCATCTCTTCGCGTATCTAATACACTACCATCCTTGTTACACGTTTTTTTAGCTATTGTAGTGTGCGCATGTGCGGTAAGTTTGCCTTGGGCATATATATGCACTGGCGTATGAAATAATAACGTATTTGTTAGTCAACGCTTGTGCCGTACGTTTCTTTTCTTCGTGGGTGTGTTGTGCGTCTGCGGTGTAATTTTAGCCTCAGGATTCTGGTAACGGTGTAACATATATACTGTGATTGTGGTTCAGCCGTCTCGTTTCTTCCGTCCTGTGGCATAAGTCTACAACAGCCAAAACGTCACCACTAGCTCGCGTCACCACAAGCCACTGGACGCTCTTCTTTTTCCCTGCCCGACTGGCCACTAGTGGCGTGGCGCTACAACCCCAAAATGGAAAGCTAGCGTGGGTACGAAGAAATACAACGCAAACGCAGCGCGAGCAACGATGCAGCATGGCCGGCGTCTCACATAATTTAAATTTCGCCACGTGTGGCGTCCCATGCGTTTCACCCGAGGCCGCGTGCGTTTGTATTCTGCTGTTATTATCCTGGAGAACGAATGAATCGTGGCGTAATTGTCTAAGACAGCGAGCTGTGGAGCGAGGGGTAGCAGGTTTCAAAATCCCGGTTGAGTGTTTTGGAATTTTTAGATGCGAAGAAGCTTATGAACGAGGCCTTGCCCCTGGCGTAACCAGTGCGCCGCTATTACTCGGAGCACCCACTGGATGGCTCTGCGGTAGAGCGCTCGCTCCACTATGGCGCGCGCTCTAGTTCGAGTGGAGACCACTAGAGGCGCTCCACTCCTCTCCCTCGCCTCTGTTTTTCCGCTCTCCTCTCGTCTCCTCCGGCGCGTTCTCTTCTACAGCAGCTGTCATGTAGTGCGCTTCGACGAACGAAGATCGCATCGCGGCGGCGCGGGCTCGCAAAACGGCCGCAGCGGGGCAGCGTCGTCAAGCCGATCCGGAACGGCGGGCTCGCGAAGCCGAAGCGAAACGGGCGCGTCGGCAAGCCGACCCGGAGTTGAGAGCTCGAGAAGCTGCAGCGGCACGGGCAAGCCGACAAGCCGACCGCCGGCTTGTCGTGCATTGACATCGCATTCTGAAACTTCAAGCTGCAACCTTTGCAGCAAGAGCCATTTATGCTTTACAGACCGCAAGGCATTTAACTCAAGGAAAAACGTTTCCCTGAGCTTAAAGTCATATATGACGAGTAACAACATCAGGGGAACCTCGTATTACCGGAAGGACCATGAACAGCGATGAATAAAATAAAAGATTTACAGAACTTCGAGTCGGCTCATGGCTACTTCGCATAATACTCAGGGTTCCCTTTACGGGGAGATGGTGAGATTTGTTTCTTCAGAATTATTTTTATTTGCAGCTTTTTTTTATATATACATACATATACATATTTGGGACATGACGGCAACGGCAAAAATGCGCCGAGAGTGTCCACCTAATTGTCATCGCAATAAAAAGAAACAGGCGTCATCAAACTGCGGAATGAAATTCTCCGAGACACTGCACCCTGTGGGTCACCACCATGTTCGACTAAGCTTCTTGGCACACCACACTGTTTCACGAGGGCCCTGTGCGTGAGGCTACCTGCCCGTGAATCAGTAAAGGCTCACCTTTGTCTCTTAATGTTAACGAAATTTTCATGCGTTTAGTTATGCATTAGGAATCTGTTGCAATGGCAAATACGCCGGCATTTTGCCCACATCTTTAGGAAAGTACAGCGCGAAAATAAAATATGACATTGTCATGCCTGTGGTTCTCACTGCAGGGACTTGAAGTAGGGCAGGTCAGACAGATGTGGTCAAGCGTCAGTTTGTGCTCTGCATCCCATGGCAGAAAAAAATTTCTGGGGGGGTGGCAGGGGCACGTACCCGATGTGCCACCCCTTGGGTATACGCAAGTGATCCCAGGTTATTTTAAAGACGATATTAAAGACGTTAATCTTTCTTGGGGAACTTAAACGCAGAAATTTTGGTCTGTCTTTCTTTCTGTTTGTCGGCACGTCACCCGATTCAGCCAACAGGCCAAAGTTCAACCACTTGCTTACCGCCCACCCAT
Organism: Rhipicephalus sanguineus; assembly: GCF_013339695.2. NCBI lineage: Eukaryota > Metazoa > Arthropoda > Arachnida > Ixodida > Ixodidae > Rhipicephalus > Rhipicephalus sanguineus. The sequence continues at coordinate 91,417,793 of NC_051185.1, read as the reverse complement.
CTTGAACTGGTACGGCTGTTCATACTTGTGAACGTTGTCGATCAAAAAGTAAATATTACGCATATCTGAGGCGTAACATCATTAGGTAAGTATTAGGTGGTGTGTTCCTTTAATAGAAAATACATAGATACGCAATTTTAAAGACCTTGATGGTATGCGTTTAACGTTGAGACAGTAACGCGTTTATTAAAAGATTGCCACAGCTGAAGCGATCAGCGGTCCAAGCCGAGCAAGCGCGAGCGCCAACAACAACCGTCTTCGCCTTCTTCTTTCGCGGGCGTTCTTGTCTGCGCCCTACCATGTTACAAATCACTCCTCCGCGGAAAAGGAGCCATCCTGGCGACCTAAGAACAGGTACAACTGGTGGGTCATAATGCGGCTTCAGTCGATCGACGTGAACAGTCTCGCGGCCGCGACGACGGCGGTCCGTAGATGATTGAACAGGCTCAATCATATAGTTAACTGGGGATGCTTGACGTAGGACGTGGTAGGGGCCTTCGTACTTAGGCAGTAGCTTTGTGGAAAGGCCAGGAGCGGAGGAGGGAACGCGAAGCGACACCAACGTTCCAGGCGAATACGACTGAGGAGGCAGGTTTTCGTCGTGACGGTCCTTCTGGCCCTACTCGCCCTACCATGTTACAACCCTAGTTTCTTAAGGTGCGTTGAAAATGCGACTGCGCTGAAACTTGTCTTCCTCCGTGCCCCCTGCACAAGCTCATGTTGTGTTTCGGTTTCGGTTCAGTATTGCATTGTACGAATGACAGGGGGCGCCGCTCTGGCATTCCTGTTTTACCCAGGCGACGTGTAAATAAGAGAGTTTGTGGAGAGTACTCGTTGAGTGCGGACGTTTCTTCTCCTTCGGCGCATCGCGCCAAACAGCGTGTTCGAGCTGGCCGGCGTCCCCACCGGTCGCGTTGGTCACCGCCGGTCTTCGCCTGCCGCTGCGCCGGGACTACCAGCCCGCAACACAGCACTCATGTTTCCCAACGTATTGCCAGATGGCGTCCATATCTCACGCAGCGCCTCTTCTATCGTCTTTAGACGACGTTTGCAGCGAAGCACGCAGATACGGGGCCAATTTTTTTTGAAAAAAATATTTCCGAAATGCCCATTTTTTTCGTGCTTCGTACGATCGGCACCTTGCATCTTGATTGTGGCTACCTTGCTACTGAGGTTCGAGTTTCTGCGGCGGATTGTCGATGAAGTCAAGCGAAACATGGTCCACGAAGTAATCAAAAGTGAGCTGTTGAGATTTTCTCGGCCCGCGGACATTGAGAACAAAAACCGGAGAACGCGCGACCTCAAGAGAAGAAAAAAAGGGACCATAAGGCGATGCGAAGCCGGAGCACTTGCACGATCGCGTTCTGTTGGCGTTCTTTGGGCATGCTACAGACCTCGCGTCGTGGAACGAGAAGAGGAAGGCTACGCGCGTCTTGTCTTCCCTCTAGCCTGGCCGCTAATTCTCACAGAACGAGCGGGGAACGCGGTCGGCAGGCTTGCGAGAGGGGGGCAGCATAGGAGAGGAGAGAGAGGGGGAGGGGACGCGCATGCGCTGCTGCTCATCGCGGCGTTGCGCAGGAGCGAATTTCGGCATGTCTAGCCTCGTTTCAGAGGAAGAGTGGAAAGGGGGAGGAGAGAGGGAAAGTGGAGAGGGGATGTGGAAAGGGGAGGGGAGAGGGGAAGTGGAGATGGGGATGTTGAGAGGGTGAGTGGAGAGGGTATGCGCATGCGCAGTAAGGGTGGTCACGCCGCACACCACCACCACCACCGGATTGAACTCCGCCATAAGATACTTCGCATCTAAAAGACGGCGGTTCGCGGTGCCACGTGAAACCACGGCTCGCGTTCCCTGCTGCCATCTATTCTGGCTCAGCCGTCTCGTTCCTTCGATACTGTGGCATAAGCCTACACTGTCATCACATGGCATCGTGAGCTCCGTGGTCAGGCGGGCTGATCATGGAGGCAGTGCAAAAACAAGTGAGTTGCCTCCGATGCTGGAGACAGCACTAAACCAAGCTAGGTGCACAAAGCTTTCGGAGGGTGGCGGTACAGGATAAATACATTTAGGCAGCCTACATGAACGGCCATTCATATAGGCTCCCTAATACATCGACTGACAAGAAAAAGAAGGCTTTCGCCTTCGAGTCGTCTTAGGTGAATGCACAAGGAACTCTTTGCTTTTTTATTAGGACAGAGCCCTTAAATGCCTCATGAGTGGGATGACGTGACGAAAGGCCAGCGTGTAGTACAGAAAGCACGTGAATCAGAAAAAAAAATCACAGCATATCCACGGGGTGAATGATGATGAGTGGGGCGAAGCTACGGAGGGAATCACCTGTAAACCGTGAAACTCTTCCGTGAAATGCGCCCAGTACATAATATAAAGAGTGTGAAACATCGTGTATATATTAAACATCAAACTTTTATTGTACTGTTGGTTTACGTGGTCCCTTCATTATCACTTGTGATCGGTGAAATGCAAGGAAGAAGTCCGCTCCCGAGCGAAAGAGCGCCAAGAGCGACCGCATTCCTCGCTCGCCCTGTGCGAATTAAAGGCAAGGCTAGAGGGAAGACAGGACGCGCGTTCCACGACGCGAGGTCGGTAGCATGCCCAACGAAAGCCAACGGAACGCGATCGTGCATGTGCTCCGGCTTCGCATCGCCTCATGGTTCCATTTAGCGTCCCAAAACCAAACATATTGCTCAAGGTGTGCCTTGCGTTTTTCGTAGAAATAATTTCTTTATCATGTACATTAAGACGAAAAGTTGAAAGCTCACTAGAGTGTATCGCCCGCAAAGTATGTCTTTTAGTGTGATTTAACTCTCGTACGGCAGGGTCCTCGCGCCGTTGCCGGTCCACCTCGCCCGTTGACGATCGGGCGAGGTGGCTACATATAACTACTACTACTACACTTTAAGAAAAACATCTGGCGTTCTTTCGTTCTGCTTTTACAAAACATCTGGCGTCTTTCGTTGGTTTATTTCATCAATCAACGGCGTTTTGAACAAACTTTTTATTGTTTAATCACGCACAGGAGAAATCTCACCAGGCACTACCTTGGAGGTAAACAATGGCTGCTAATGGCAATGAGAGACAGAAGAAGTCGGCTTTTAGCTAATACTTACACTTCTTCTTCTACTAACGTTTCCTACTGGAACATGCCAATGGCTGCTAATGGGGAATGAGAGACAGAAGAATGCGGCTTTTAGTTAACGCGCACGCTGCGAATTTTTTATTGTTCAACAACGCACAGGAGAAATCTCCCACCGGCACCACCTTGGAGGTCAAAGGGTAAGACTTGTTACTCACTACTACGACCACGACGACTACGAGGGACGAACGGGTGCCGCCTTAAGGAGCTTCGCCCCTAAAACTAACTACGCGCCTCGAGAATCCAGGCATTCGAGATGTGCGCTCACCTCGTTTTTGCCGGGTTCGTGTGACTAGAACAATAGTAACACAAAACAGCGTTCACGTGACTCGGCATGAAGTCGCACGACCACCCATGTGCCTCGTGCGTCAAGGCGCGCGGTCTGCGCTTTCACATCGTCTTTGCGGCCTTCGTGCCATTAGAGAAGTAAAAGATTAAGTGTTTCTATCGTTCTCACTTGGTATTCACGGAAGCGAGAAACGTACGCGATAAAGAAGACGATAAAGACACACTGAATCGTAAAGCGTTTTTTTTTAAGATTTGTCAGAGTAAGGGAATACTCTTTTTCCAGTTTCACATAAAAGAAAGGCGCTTATAGTTAAAGACTAACTCTTTTAGTGTTGTGTGCAGCTTAGAAGAATATTTAATTCAAATATTTTGCTAGACACAGGGAGAAAAGTGTTGAAACTCTACGGGCTACTCGCCAAGGTTTTGTTCCCCGCCAATCCTGCTAGCCTACGACAGCGCAGGAAACCGGAAGCGGTCTAGGGCCTGTGTTAGTAAACATTGAAACCCTCTATAGGGGAGCGAAATCTATACATATACGAGTGAAAGCATGTATGTGCATATATATGATTCTTATCAAAGCAAACTAGCTGCGTAGTGCGTAAATTATTGACATTTAAATTAATGAAAATTCATTACATGATGACATTGAAAGCAAATTAAGTGTGCACCAATTTCATTAGTGAAAGTATAGACATCGCTATGAAGTGCACGATAACATAGTCCCCTGTTCTGGCTTTCGCCTTGAAGTCGTCATGCGGAAATGAATAGGGAGCTCTGCAAGTATTCGTTCTAGACTACGAAGTAGGCACCTTCGAAATAGCTGTTGTCAGTCATTTGCAATTTAGAGAAGCGTCGTACCGACGTCAGTAGTAATGCATTTCTGGTGAAGGATATGGACTGCCTCGGACGACCGCGAATGGAGCCAGCGCATCAATGACAGTCGGTATATCAGGGAGATTAAAGGCACCTGACAAGGTCCGGCTAGCGTTCTTGTTTTCTGACCTCTTTTTTGTAGGATAATGAAGCAACAGTTCCTGAATCCCCGTGGAAGAGCACACTTCGGGTAACGCACTTACTTTCTATTCAAGAATGGCCGATGCAAGAAATTATAGAGCAGATTTTGGCATTCATGGTCAATATTCTATAAACTGGCCTTACGAAGCCGTCGCATAAAAGCAGGCTGGAAACGCAGATTATGCATACAACGCTTTGTCACGTTTCATAGGCCTGGCTGCACTCAAAGGTGGTGCTAATGAACAACACACCAACATCGGAGCTGTGGGAAGCTGCGCTGCCCTGCTCGAAGCCTGAAGAGCAGTTTCAGCTTCGAAAAGCTGAAGCTTCTCGAAGCTGAAACCAGAAGCTCATGGCAAAGGCCACATGGGCCCTGGACTGAGGGTTCCACCTTTGCCGGGCGCATTCCTTTTCTACAATAAACTTTTTTCGTTCATCTAGAGGCGCGCCAGCAATGACCTCCGCTTGTCTCCATGACGTGAAAGGAGTCATAGAATAGAACGTAGAGATAGCGTTCGTCGGGTTCGATATGCAATTTTCGTCACTTAATTTAGGTATCCCAGAGGATAGCATGGGACGCATGCTCGGTCGAGACACATTATTGCGCAGAGCTTTGCTTACCCTATTCTAAAACAGCTGCTTTACTTACGCTGTACAGAAGTACATTAACGCGCTAGCGTTAAATCGCTCCTTTTGCAGAAATTCTTCTGTTGGCGTAGGCATCGTCGGTTTTGAGTGAGAAATCGGCGTTGTCCGTGAATGAAAATTCAAGACCGATAGAAATAAATAAATAATAAAAAAATTAGTCCGACTTATAATAGAACCCAGGCCTTCTGCGTGACAAACAAGCGCTCGTGTGACAAACAAGCCACGCGAGCGCTTGGAACAGCGTTCTGAAAAGCGCTATATCAATGTAATGTAGTAGGAAGAGTCTCTAACGAATGTAATATTCCGTGGCAGAATCGCAGAATCCCACCAGGCGTCAAAACATGTGAATTGAGCAAATGAGTGCGGGGTTTAAAGCTGCCCACACACTACAAAGTGTGCAGCTACGCGTGGCACCTTAGTGGGTACTGCGCATGGCACCTTAGTGGGCTAGTGGGTACTTCGTCAATTTTAAAAGGAAGAAATATGGCGTAGTAAGCCTGTAGCAACTGCTCTTGCAGTTGGAATTCTAGGATAGTTTGAAACGGCGAATGTTACGCGCACAATCGTTCCTTCTTTTTTCTTCCCTGCGGGGTTGAAAGCGACGCGCACCTAGCCTGATTACGCTTGATGGCAAAGCTCAAGCGTCCATCATTTTTTTCTGCCACTTGTCCTCGGTTAAGCAGACGAACTTCTTGTCGAATTTTATGCGACCTTTATGCCGGAACCCAGCCAAATGTTATGTATAGTGATTGGCATGATTTCTCCAATACGCTTTGTTTTAACAAAGAATCCACAGTTTTTACGGTGATTGACGCAAATGCAAACTAGGGCCTGAAGAAATTGCAAAATTCATTTCTCCAGCAACTGATAACTCAAATACACCCCCATTTCGCCAAATTGTACTGATGCTTCTAGCACTCACTGTCGGTAACGACCTCGTAGTACACGTTGTTTAAGTGTCGGGTCACTGTGTATGGCCCAAAGTATCGTGTCAGCAGGTTTTCATACAGTACGCGTCGACGCATTGAAATGCAGACTCACACCTTGGTGCCTGGTGTGTGGGTAACGAAATTGCGTCTAAGGTCGTACCGCTTTACATGTTCATGTTGCTGATGATATACGCGTAAGCGGGAAACTGCCTGGATTCCTCAGCGTGCTCAGTACATTCTTCGGCGTCTGTATGATTGTCGTCGCACTCGTGAGGTGGAATAGCACCCAACGATGTCGTGATTTTGCGACCATTAAATAAACTGAACGGTGCTACTCGAGTAGTTTCTTGCCCGGACGTATTGTAAGCTAAAGTCACGTAGGGCAAGATTTGATCCCAGTTTTGACGTTGTTAGTCGAAGTACATGCAGACTGTTATCTAGTCATCTTCAGCATTCCTATCATCCTTATATCGGCTTGTATCGGCTTACAGTCAATTGGCACATATCAGAACGCACTAGCGTTCCCGCTGCACCGCCACATTTCTTGATCAGAGGCGAGAGTTAGGGGGGCGTCCCCCTAACTCGTTCCGGCGTCCGGACGAGCGGGAAGACATTGCCTAGCGTTTAAAAAAAAATCAGCGCCATATCTACGAAGCGAATGATGCTAGAGGAGCTTGCTCGGAGACGATCGGGTAACCCACGAATCCTCCGTACACATTGCTCTACCATCATATATAGACGTGACAACGTTGGTATATATACATTAGCCCTCTTCGCTTCGGCCTCCCGAGCTCTCACCGCAGGGTCTTGGCGGCGAGCCCGAGCTGCTGCTGCGTTGCGAGCCCGCCGCACTGCTCCCTTGGCTGGGGTATTCATGCTGCGGAGCGGCAATGAAGAGTGTTCACTCAGTGAGTTCCAGGTGAAGAGAAAGGACGCGCGCCAAACGAGAGGCGCGGCCATTGCGCCGAGCGTGGTGTGCGCCGCCTTCAGCGGCGGCGCGCCATCTAGTGAGCATTCTTGAAATCACCGGAGAGAGCGCAACTGCGTTCTTGGCGGGACCAATGAGAACTAGCGTACACGCCGGCGACAACGGACAATGCGCGAGCGTAAGGAGCAAGCTCCTAAAAATTAACGAAACTGTCCTCGAGGGGTTGTGTGCGGCAGCGCATTATTCCCTTTCTGTCAGGCCACTCGGCAAATTTCCCCGTATACAGAAATTACGATTGGTCGGTGCATTTACTGGAGGCTGCAGCATAACGCTAGTTAAAGGTTGTGCGAGCTTTAACGCTTTGAATGTGCAGCCTGTAGATCAGAAACTCAAGAATGCCTGTAATGCTACCCGTTGCTGCAGGATATACGCAGTCTCATCCACGTCCATGCTCGATAGAACGCTGTGTTCCATGCAGCTTAGTCGCGCATGTTACAATGCGCCCACCTTCAAAGTTGTGTGTATACAATAAAGTAGAACATACACGAGAAAGGTCGACGCGCGCGATCAATACGTCCAGGAACGAATTAACAATGCACACAGCCAACTTGGAGGGCCTGACTCGTATGTTGGTGGCCATTACCCTGACCATGGATATGGTCACGTGTGCAGAACGCGGAGGCCACGACGTTACTGGGACCTAGTATACTTCTGACATCTGTGGCGCTGATAAGCATTCAAACGCACTTGGATTTCGCATATGACTTACCTAGTTGAGCGAAATGCATCACAGCGCGGTAAACTAAAAGTGTTGCGGCGCACTTCGCTTGAAAGCGCACGCGACGTATTGTGCGCTGCGTGCCCCCAACTAAAAGTGTCTAAGGAAATTGAACCCTTACTTTAGGAGGGAGCATTGCGCATTGCGAAAGCAAGAAATAAAGAAAGGAAGAAAAGCAGCAGGTCAGGCACGCACACGCCAAGTATTGCTTCACCCATTTCCCCGATAGGGGACGGGCACCTGAATTTTTCTAGGGTACGAAGTGCGCACCTTTTGAAAAGAGCTTAGTTGCCCCTTAAAAGCTGGGGAGGCGTGTTATGAACGTTAGTAGTATTTGTCTTCAGGTGAACCTGATAGCGAATCTGGAGGCTGACTACATGTAGCCAGCTTCTGGTAAAAGAAGAAAGCACCCGAAGCCGGTTCAGGGATGCATGGAGCCGGCGCACATTTGGCAGTTCGTGTAGTACAGATATTAGAGCCATGTGAGAAGGTCTGTGAAGCGGCCATCTTTGTGAACTCTCCCGTGTAGGCTTATAAAAGTACAGTTCCTGAAGCCTTGTGGAACCGTGTACACGGTATCATGAGTCAGTGCCGCATTAACGTTTACTTGGACGTGGTAGAATAAATGAGCATAATGAGTGCTCGAACGCGCCAGAACATTACTTTCGTTTCCCGGGCTGGCGTCTGCTCGATGCGCTAACCGCGGGGACACGAACGCATGGGAAAGGGAGGCACTTAGTCCCGCATTTCGCTCCAATTCACGAAAAAAAAATGAAAAAGACGCACACATTCCCTTTGTGTGTCTCATTATTTCTCTCAAGTTTTATTAATCTATTCAAGCAACAAATTACACAAACTACACATGTCGTGTCAAATAATTATGGCAGTGTCACGTGCTACTGTTGGCCACGTCAGATCACAGTCATCTACGTAGAGGAGCGACGTCACAGCACTACCATCTACGTAGGGCCATTTTCTCATGTACTTCATCCCCTCATTCTCTAAAGCGCGCGCCCGCGAGAGGAAGGGCAAGCAGCGTTCACCGTGAAATTTGACCCATTTCCGCGACGCGTAGCGCTGCAAATTTTGGCAGACGTGATCGTGTACGCCCAGTGTATTCATTGCGCTTGTTAGCTCAAAATTTTCAAACCTGGTGATGGGCCCTTTAACATAGCATTTGCACGAATTCGGAAGACCTGACCGCTGATTTGAAGACAGTTCTGGAGGACCTTCCGACGTGCGGTTACCCGCCAGCGTTCATTAACGCGGTGGAACATCGTTTGTTTGCTCCCTCCCTAACTGCCGGTGTCAGTCAGAAGAAACGCGCGCCTGCTCCTTACGTACCCGTGATAAGCGAGACCTTATCACGCATATTGCGTAGCTACAATGTAGAAGTCGCCCACGTGCCTGTACACAAATTACGGCAAGCACTTGTAAGTGGGAAGGACAAGCTACCGAAGGAAGCCTTTCCTGGTGTTGGATACAAGATCCCTTGTGCGGATTGCGAAAGTGTTTATATCGGTGAATTATTGTGTTTATATCGGTGGTTATTAAAATAGCCACACCTCACGGATTGGGTTTCCAAGTCATCTTTGGCAAATATATAAGGGACTCTGTAAGTATTCTTTATAGAGTAGGATGTGTGCACCTTTTGGCAAGCGGTTAGCTGTCCCTTGAAAACTGGGGAAGCAGCCCTCCATGGACGGCAGGTGGGGCGCCGCGTATGGAGCCAGCGCGCGGTCTGCAGTTGGTGCACCAGGGATAATAAAAGCATGTGAGAAGGTCAAGCAAGTGGCCTTGTGTCATGTGGTCGTGACGTCGACGAAGACAGCAGTCGGCGTTTGCAGGATGAAACTGTTTATTTGGCCGAACTTGTGGCCGGAAAATGAGAACTAGAGCTACAGCAATACACGCTGTACAATGATAGCGGCGAACAGGGCGTCGTCCGTCGATCAACTGACAAGCGGTCAATCGCGTCGGCTTTTATACAGGCGCTATCGAACTTTCCAGCAATATCGCTGGTGGCGGCGTTATCTCTAGACAAAGCTGGAACATTCGCGTGCGGGGCGCAATCTTAACAGAACGATCTACTACAGACGTGAAGCTTCTCGAACAATGCTTCGCGGACAGCGTCGAGCGTTGATAACCGTCCCTGCCGGTCAAACCCGAATACATCAAAACAAGACAAGAAGTGGACGTGGCATTGCCCCCCTCTGAAAAAGCATCGTCCCGATGCTTGTGAAAGAACATAGGAGAGAAAGAAAACAAGGGCATGCAAAAATAAATTACAATAACAAAGAAAGAAAAATAGAGTCCCCAGGTTCGCTAACGCGCAAAAAACGGCTTACGGCGCACGACATGGACGACTTCAGGTCGTGCGCGGCGTCGCTGGGAGTTCGTAATGCCGTCCGGGATCACCTCGTAGTCAAGAGCGCCGAGGCGTCGAAGAACCTTGTATGGCCCGAAGTATCGCCGAAGGAGTTTTTCGCTAAGCCCACGTCGGCGTATTGGCGTCCAGACCCAAACACGGTCGCCGGGCTGGTATTCCGCGAAGCGTCGTCGAAGATTGTAGCGACGGCTGTCGGTGTGCTGCTGGGTCTTGATGCGCAGGCGGGCGAGCTGTCGAGCTTCTTCGGCACGTTGTAAGTAAGCGGCGGCATCGAGGTTTTCTTCGTCGGTGACGTTGGGTAGCATGGTGTCGAGCGTCGTCGCCGGGCTCCTTCCGTAGACCAACTTGTACGGCGTCATCTGCGTCGTTTCTTGGACGGCCGTGTTGTATGCGAAGGTCACATACGGAAGGATGGCATCCCACGTCTTGTGTTCGACGTCGACATACATGGCCAACATGTCGGCGATGGTCTTGTTTAGCCGCTCGGTCAGGCCATTTGTCTGTGGGTGGTACGCAGTGGTCCGGCGGTGGCTTGTTTGGCTGTATCTCAGTATTGCCTGAGTTAGGTCAGCAGTAAACGCCGTACCTCTGTCGGTGATGAGAAATTCTGGGGCGCCATGACGCAGGACGATGTTCTCAACGAAGAACTTCGCTACCTCGGCGGCCCTGCCTCTAGGCAGGGCCCTCGTCTCGGCGTAGTGGGTGAGGTAGTCTGCAGCTACGACGATCCATTTGTTTCCGGTATTGGACGTCGGGAACGGCCCCAGTAAGTCCATCCCGATTTGCTGGAACGGCCGTCGAGGTGGCTCGATAGGCTGCAGAAGTCCGGCTGGCCTAGTGGGCGGTGTCTTGCGTCGCTGACAGTCCCGGCAGGTCTTCACGTAACGAGTGACATCGGCGGAAAGGCGCGGTCAGTAGTACTTCTCCTGTATTCTTGCTAGCGTGCGAGAAACACCCAGGTGTCCAGCCGTCGGGTCGTCGTGCAGAGCCTGGAGGACCTCTTGCCGCAATGTCGAGGGTACCACGAGAAGGCAATCGGCTCGAAGCGGTGAGAAGTTCTCCTTTAGGAGAACACCGTTGCGCAAGAAAAACGACGCTAGTCCCCGCGTGAATACCTTCGGAACAACGGTGGTCCTGCCCTCGAGGTATTCCACAAGGCCCCTGAGTTCTGGATCCGTTCGCTGTCGTTCGGCGAAGTCGTCGGCACTTATGATTCCCAAGAAGGAGTCGTCCTCCTTGTCGTCCTGCGGCGGTGGGTCGACGGGGGCGCGAGACAGACAGTCAGCGTCGGAGTGTTTCCTTCCGGACTTGTAAACGACGGTAATGTCGAATTCTTGAAGTCGTAGGCTCCACCGTGCGAGGCGACCTGAAGGGTCCTTCAAGTTAGCTAGCCAACACAATGCGTGGTGGTCGCTCACAACTTTGAAGGGCCTGCCGTAGAGGTAGGGGCGAAACTTGGATGCAGCCCAGATGATCGCTAGGCACTCCTTTTCTGTTGTGGAATAGTTCGTTTCTGCCTTTGATAGCGACCGGCTAGCATAACTGATGACCCTTTCCTGCCCGTCAGTCTTCTGCACAAGGACGGCGCCGAGTCCTACGCTGCTTGCGTCGGTGTGGATTTCCGTATCGGCGTATTCGTCGAAATGTGCTAGTATCGGAGGCATCTGAAGGCGTCGTTCCAGTTCTTCAAATGCTTCGATTTGCGCCGTTTCCCACTTAAACGGCACGTCGGTCTTCGTGAGGTGAGTTAGCGGTTCGGCGATTCGTGAGAATTCCTTGACAAAGCGCCTGTAGTAGGCGCACAAGCCGAGAAAACGGCGCACGGCTTTCGTGTCGGTGGGGGGCGGGAAGGCAGCGATGGCAGCTGTTTTCCGCGGGTCTGGGCGAACACCACCCTTGCTGATCACGTGACCCAAAAACAGCAGCTCCTTGTATGCAAAGCGGCATTTTTCAGGCTTCAAGGTGAGGCCAGAAGTCTTGATTGCTTGTAGTATAGTGTCAAGGCGCCGGATGTGTTCGTCGAAGCTTGAGGCAAACACAATGACGTCGTCCAAGTACACAAGGCAAGTCTGCCACTTCAATCCAGCCAGCACGGTGTTCATAACGCGCTGGAACGTCGCAGGTGCCGAGCAAAGACCAAAGGGCATAACCTTGAACTCGAAGAGGCCGTCTGGTGTTATAAAGGCAGTCTTCTCTCGGTCTCTCTCGTCGACTTCTATTTGCCAATAGCCGGTCTTGAGGTCTTTCGACGAAAAGTACCTCGCGTTGTAGAGTCGATCCAGGGTGTCGTCTATCCGTGGGAGAGGGTAGACGTCCTTCTTCGTGATTTTGTTCAGGCGGCGATAATCGACGCAGAAGCGTAGGGTTCCGTCTTTCTTCTTCACTAACACCACGGGTGACGCCCATGGACTCTTTGACGGCTGGATGATGTCGTCGCGTAGCATTTCGTCGACTTGTTTCTTTATGGATTCGCGTTCTCGCGTAGAAACTCTGTACGGGCTCTGCCGGAGTGGCCTGGCATTTTCCTCTGTTATGATGCGATGTTTTGCGACTGGGGTCTGGCGGATTCTTGACGATGACGAAAAGCAGTCCCTGTATTTCAAGAGCAGGGTTTTGAGCTGTTCTTGTTTATGCTTCGGAAGGCTAGGATTAACGTCGAAAACTGGTTGAGAAGCTTGGTTCGTCGGTGTTGGCTCGGAAGAATCGGCGATGGCGAAAGCAATCGACGTAGTCGTGATTTCTTCGATGTAGGCGACTGTCGTGCCTTTGTTTACGTGCTTATACTCGTTGCTAAAATTTGTGAGCATCACTGTTGCTTTGCCTCCCCGGAACTCTGCTATTCCTCTTGCGACGCAAATCTCGCGGTTAATCAACTGGTGCTGGTCGCCTTCAATGACGCCTTCCAGGTCTGCTACTTTCTGAGAGCCGACGGAAATGATGACGCTGGAGCGAGGGGGAATGGTGACTTGGTCTTCCAGCACATTCAAGGCATGCTTCCCTGGCGGCGTGTCCCGCGGTAATGCTTTTTCTGTAGATAGTGTTATCGACTTCGATCTGAGGTCGATGACTGCATCATGAAGGCCTAAGAAGTCCATACCAAGGATGACATCTCGGGAGCAATGCTGAAGGACTACGAAGCTTGCGGGATAAATCCGGTTGTTGATGGAGACCCTCGCTGTGCAGATTCCTGCCGGCGTTACTAGGTGACCTCCCGCTGTGCGGATTTCGGGGCCTTCCCAGGTGGTCTTGACTTTCTTCAGCTTCGTCGCGAACGGTCCACTGATGACAATAGTCAGCTCCAGTATCGACGAGAGCGGTGACGTTGTGGCTGTCGATGAGAACGTCGAGGTCACTCGTTCGTCGCCTACCGTTTCGATTTGGTCGCGGCGTCGGATCACGGCTACGTCGGTGTGATGATGGGTTCGTGGGCCCTCAGACAGAGACAGAGTCAAGGACAAGAAAACATTTATACACAACACTCATCAAAAGACAAATACATACACATACACTTGCTGGACACTAACATACACAAGTACTCTTCCCTAAAGCCTCAATCCTTACAGTCCTATACGCCTACGCGAGTATCTGCGCGTTCTGCCTAGTACGGAGTCTATTGTTCCGTAGGCGTCACTCACGGCACCGATGACCGCGTAGCTGACGCACGCTCGCAGCAGGAGAGGCACGACGAGCCGTCGACGTGGCAGACCCAAATCCCGAGCTGCTCAGTCAGGCCCGCACCGGATCCGGATGCACCCGGGGTAGCACAGAGTCCCTCAGAACTCGGTAGTGCCGGACCGGAATACGTGGCGCGAGGACCACGCCCTCAGAAGTCGGTAGTGCCGGACTCCAGAAGCCTCAGCACCATGTGCCGACTCGGTAGCTGGCTGGTCTCGGACACACCATCAGTAGCTTGGCCTGGCCCGCTCACACGTCCACCGCAGGAACACGCCGCAAGGCCTCGCCTGGGACACCCGTTCGCCACAGGAAACGCCAGGCTCGTCCCGGCTGGTCTGATGGGCCCCAGCTCGCGGATCGAACGAGCTGCTTCTTGCTCGATCGCTGGCCACGCACGCTCTGTCGTCGCCGTTCTGAAGCTCACGCGCTTCACGTTGGCCTCTCTCGCGCGCACTCCGTCGTCTTCTTCACTTTCGTTTTCGCTTCTTAATAACACCTTCTTACTACAGTCGGTTTGTCCCTCTGCTTCGTCGTTGTGTCGTCAGGTCTTCTTCGGGCCGTGAAGTTTCGACGTCAGGGCTTCGTTCGGCTTGCGGCGTGTTCTTTAGATGTCGTTGCGGCGTTGTCGTCGGCGGCGGAGGATCTTCGGTATTTCGTCGTACAGCAACCGCACCTCCATCGGTTGCTGCCCTTAGTTTTCCGGATACGGGCTGGGTGACCGGCCTCGCGTTGGGCCAGTGTATGGTCGGCGTTAAGGGGAGACGTAGCGGCCTGGCGACGGCGAACGGGAAGGTTGTCGGGGCGTCCATTGCGTTCCCGCGAGATAATCGGCAATGTCGCGTGGTCGTTCACCCCGCTGAGGACGCGGCGCGTCGATGGCGAACCTACGCAGCCCCATCTGTCGGTACTGGCAGCGGCGGTAAGTGTGGCCAGCTTCCCCGCAATGGTAGCAGAGTGGGCGGTGGTCGGGGGTGCGCCAAACGTCGGTCTTTCTCGGCGTGTATAGCTGGCTGGCTAGCGGGCGGTATGACGTCGGTGGCGGCGGCGGTGGCGCCTGGCGGCGGAACTGCTGGGGTGGCGCGGCGTCTTGACGTGGGCGAGGAGGGGGGGCGTTGTGTCGGGCTGCAGCGGCATAGCTCACTGCTTGCGGCTGTGGCTGCGCTGACTCGGGGGTGCCCAGAGACTGCTGTATTTCCTCTCGGACGATATCAGCGATCGAGGCAACTTCAGGCTGTGGTAAGGGTAAAAGCTTGCGCAGTTCTTCCCGCACGATCGCTCGGATCGTTTCACGCAGGTCGTCGGAGCCGACGGCATGAACAGCTGGGCTGTCTTGAATCGATCGGCGATTGTACTGGCGGTTGCGCATTTCCAGGGTCTTCTCAATCGTCGTCGCCTCTGAGATGAATTCTTGGACTGTCGAGGGTGGGTTCCGCATCAGCCCAGCGAAGAGCTCTTGCTTTACCCCTCGCATGAGCAACCTGACTTTCTTGTCCTCGGGCATGGCTGGGTCAGCGTGGCGGAACAGTCTGGTCATTTCCTCTCCAAAGATGGCAACACTTTCATTTGGAAGTTGGACCCGCGTCTCTAGCAAGGCTGCGGCCCTTTCTTTTCTGACGACGCTTGCAAACGTCTGCAGAAAAGCGCTGCGAAAGGCGTCCCAAGTTCGAAGAGTGGACTCCCGATTCTCGAACCAGGTCCTTGCTGCGTCTTCGAGGTAAAAGTAAACGTGACGCAGCTTGTCCTCGGAGTCCCAGTTGTTGAATGTTGAGACCCTTTCGAAAGTCTCGAGGCAGGTGTCCGGGTCTTTGAATGACGACCCGCGGAAGGTTGGCGGCTCCTTGGGCTGCCGGAGTAGGATCGGCGCAGGCTGCACGGGGTCGGTCATCGTCGCTGCGGTGGGTGTTGGGAC
Organism: Rhipicephalus sanguineus; assembly: GCF_013339695.2. Lineage (NCBI taxonomy): Eukaryota > Metazoa > Arthropoda > Arachnida > Ixodida > Ixodidae > Rhipicephalus > Rhipicephalus sanguineus. The sequence goes on along the minus strand of NC_051185.1, from coordinate 91,402,083 downwards.
CTTGGGCTGCCTGGTTTGTTCGGGAAGGAGCCCATGCTCTGGCTGCAGTCCCTTCTGCCTGCGGCTTGTTCGACGATCCGGGTATTCTTTGCTGTCGTCCTCCTCGCGGCTTGGACTTGGGTCAGCGCTTCGCCGGGGCGTCCGGATCATGGAAGAAGCAGCACCGCCACCAGATGTCACGTGGTCGTGACGTCGACGAAGACAGCAGTCGGCGTTTGCAGGATGAAACTGTTTATTTGGCCGAACTTGTGGCCGGAAAATGAGAACTAGAGCTACATCAATACACGCTGTACAATGATAGCGGCGAACAGGGTGTCGTCCGTCGATCAACTGACAAGCGGTCAATCGCGTCGGCTTTTATACAGCCGGTATCGAACTTTCCAGCAATATCGCAGGTGGCGGCGTTATCTCTAGACAAAGCTGGAACATTCGCGTGCGGGGCGCAATCTTAACAGAACGATCTACTACAGACGTGAAGCTTCTCGAACAATGCTTCGCGGACAGCGTCGAGCGTTGATAACCGTCCCTGCCGGTCAAACCCGAATACATCATAACAAGAGAAGAAGTGGGCGTGGCAATATCGGTGGTTATTAAAATAGCCACACCTCACGGATTGGGTTTCCAAGTCATCTTTGGCAAATATATAAGGGACTCTGTAAGTATTCTTTATAGAGTAGGATGTGTGCACCTTTTGGCGAGCGGTTAGCTGTCCCTTGAAAACTGGGGAAACAGCCCTCCATGGACGGCAGGTGGGGCGCCGCGTATGGAGCCAGCGCGTAGTCTGCAGTTGGTGCACCAGGGATAATAAAGGCATGTGAGAAGGTCAAGCAAGTGGCCTTGTTTTGGAAACTCTTTCGTGTTGGATTATGAAGGCACAGTTCCAGAAGCCCTGGGGCAGATCGCACTCCAGTAGCGCACACACGTTTTGTTGAAGTATGTCTGATGCAAAGAAATTATGGTGAATATTTTGGTGCGTAAACCTGGTGTTAGGAAACTGTCGCGCAAAGCAGGCTTGGCGACACATATATACGTGAAACACTTTTTTTAAATATAAGTGATTTCCAGAGGAGCGCGCCAGTAATCCGCCTTTTAAGTGCGAATGCATTGCTTAGTCGGGCTATGTCAGGCGTCGGTCGGTGTCCGCGCGCCTCTCCGCTCTCACTCCCTCTTCCATAGCGACAGCTGCGGGCGCGCGCACTTATCCTCGCCCCTAGCAACCGGAGCAGGTGGTGCGGACGTAGTAGCGGAGAGTGAGTGGAGAGGAGGAGCGCGCTCTGGCGTGTGAGGGCGCTCGCATCGCGGGAGCTCGGCGGAGCTCCCGCGTGTGTGGAGAGAGTGTAGGAGAGGGTAGGTGCAGTGCTTCGCCGCTCCTTCTCTCGCCGTTCGCTCTCTCTCCTCCCTGCGCCACGGCCTCAATGCAGTGCGTTTGAAACGCGTTTGTAGCGTTTGTGCTGCCTTGGCACAGCCTCAAAACAGCGCGTTCTAAACGCGATTGGGCTGCATTGAAGGCGGTGGCAACATCCCTGAGGTGATTACGAACGCACGTAGGAAGCGTTCGTTGATAGAGGCGCCCAAAAGGGAGACACTTGGGCGCGTCGATGTGTCCAGCTTTACGCCAATAAAATGACTATGCCGCGTACTCTCGGCGCAAGAAATGCATTCGCATTTCCTCACGATTTCCTTCGGGGAGGTGGGGGCATTTTTTTCATTTTCCTGTGCGTCCCTCTGCCGTTGTGGTACGGTTTTGGCAGGGGCCTAGACAAATGGTATAGCCAGAACGAAAGCATCCAAGATGAAGTGTCATTTCGCGATTTTCCGCTAGGGAAAGCACGCATGCACCGTGTTTTTGTGAAATAGGCGGATTACGCCCGCATCTCTGCGTTAACATCTCCGTGTTTAAGGTAATATATTTCATTGTACAAATGTATATTTTTGTCACTGGTGCTCGCTTAAGCCCAACAATTTCTTGGCTTGCTTTATTTCATGTTCTCGTTGCAGTGCTGAGAGAAATATCATGTCGAACGATTCGCCTTTGATAATGAATGCACGATGTTTTCACAGCGAATCTATGTTGCCAGACATTGTACCGGTGTCGTCGCCGTCCGCTAAGGCAGGTCACCTCACCAGTGGCATAGGTCGGCAATATAAATGGATCTCTCCCAGACTCACTAACAAATATATTTGTCACTTAGGACTCACTCCGACTAGGACTCACCAAACCTTTCCTAAACAGGTCTCACTCGGACTCGGACTCACTCAAATTTTTTTCAACCATATTCACTCGGACTCCGATTCCCCAAAAAGTTTGCTCACGCGAACTTATTCAGGCTCAGAATCACGAAAATATAACTCAGCCGGACTCACTTGGACTCAGACTCACCAACATTTTCCAGTAGTGGACTAACTAGGACTCATCAAACTCACCAAATTTTTTAGATGTGAAGCAGCTTATGGCGGGGGCTTTGTCCCTCACTCCCGCGTCCTGCGGCATCCACCGCCCCCCCCCCTGCACATGCGCGTACCCTCCCCCTCTCTCTCCTCTCCTACACTCCCCACTCTCTCTTTTCTCCTATTCCCCCCCTCTCTCTCCTCTAGGAACCCTGTACTCTACGGAGCGGCGCGCGCGACAGGTGGTGCGACAGCTGCGTACTCCGCTGGGGGCACCACGGTAGTTCCGCGGTATGAAAACGACGGAGCGCGCGCGCCTCATTCTCTCTCCTGTGCAGCGCCGCGATGAGCACTCGGGCCGCTGCCGCGAAACGGGAACGTCGACGTGGTGGTCCCGAACTTCGGCCTCGCGAAGCCGAAAGGAAGCGTGAACGGCGCCAAGCAGACCCTGAACTCAGGGCTCGGGAAGCCGAATCAAAACGTCAACGTCGAGCGGCGGATCTCGAGGCGACGCGAAGCCGAATCGAAACTTCAACGTCGAGCGGCGTTGTCTCTCTTACACATTCTCATTCGTCCTCTCAATAAAATACATCATCTACCCGCTTCTTCCCATCCACACATGGTTCCCTTTAGCGGGAGATGGTGTAATTTTTTTTTCTCAACCAGACGTACTCGTACAAAAAATTAGCTATATTCGATTTGGCTATATTCGAATCTTATCTACAATAACACATGCAAACAGGTTTACAAGCGCCAGGAAGTTTTGACTAATATATATCCCATAGCTCTAAACATGCAGAAAAATTCGCTACGGAGGTCTAGTGGCAATGCCGCTCGAGTGCTGACCCGCAGGTCGTAGGGTCGAATCCCAGCCGCGGCGGCCGCATTTTCGATGAAGGTGGGAATTTTTGAGGCCCGTGTGCTTAGATTTAGGTGCATGGTAATGAACTCCAGGAGGTCGACATTTCCGGAGTCCTCCACTACGGCGTCTCATAATCATATCGTGGTTTTGGGATGTTAAACTCCAACCAATTATATTAATATTAAAGCATGCAGAAAATGGGTTGTTTTCCGCGCAACTCAGTGTCTAGAGTAAACATAAATTCAACATTAAACACGATTTTCGCAATATTGACAATTTCTTCGTCACAGAGCCGCTCAAAGCATGTGATGGTTAGATGTAGCCATCTTAGTCTAAGGCATGGTTGACCTGCTCGACGTGGCCTACTGCGGCTGCCGTTCGCTGCACGCTACATCAAATGTATTATGTTTCCCGTATTCAGACTTGGCACGCCAACTGAGCGAGATGAATGAGCGAGATCGAACTTGTGATATCGCTGAGCTAGTGGCAAGGGTGGGCGGAGGCAAGCACTACGACCATAAGTCTACCAGCCCCCGCGCTTCGCCCGATTTACAATTCACAAAATAAGAAATAATAAAAAGACAAAAAAACAAAACAAGATTTCTTTACAGTTCAATCAAACTTGTTTATTTGTAAAAACTCGTGCAAGACAATAAATGCGCATATCCACATCAACGTCACTTGTTTCCACCAGATCTTAGGATGCCCGGCAAACGCTACGAGCGCACATGTTCCTTGAAACCGAAACTAGCGCTCAGTTTCCGGGGCCTGGCTTCAGTGCCACGCATCAGCGAAGGCTTAGGCCCGCATTCACAAACCAACCTTATCGTTATCTCATGTTTTCCTTGAAGGGACACTAAAGACAAACAATGAATCGGCCTAGATCGATCAATTGTGCTCTGAGAACTCTAATGTTGCCGTCATAGATTTATTAAAGAGGAGGAAATCAAGTTGAAAGTCTCATTTTTAAATTTCGTGCCGAAATCTCGCCGCATGATGTCACGGATTTCAAAGTGTACTTATCCTATTTTGGCGCCATTGGCTCAACAAATTACCCCAACCTTGGTATGTTAAGTCTATGGCCCCCTCAGAGGATAATGTACTTCATTTTTACCGACTAAGAAATGCGTATTCCCTAGTAGGCGCCGTCAAAACATGTGACGTGATGGCGAATGATGCGGGAACTTCAAGGTGGTGTCGCCACCCACATTTTGTTTTCGCGCGTTTTCTCGCTTACTAATTTGTTAACTCGCTTACTTGTTTTCGCGCGTCTTCTAGCAGCAAATGTGGTGTTTTTGGTATCGTGAATGAGTACGTTACTAATATGAGAAATATCGTTTTGCCCTTTAGCGTCCCTTTAAAGTGGTCATGAAGCATCGCTCGGGCTTGTTGCAAAACCACTACCTCCGCGAAGCATACGTAGCTATGAATTGCTCAGCCAAATATTGCAGTCGTGCGCGACGCGTAATGGTTACAAGAGGAGCACGAAGTTGCTCTTTCCTCTGGCGCCCTTTTTTTGAACAGAGGCCGGTTTTGACTCTCTTCGGTGGGCGGGCGCCTGTCACCTGACGTCACGAATCTGTTTCTTCGCGTCGCAAAAGACATATCATCCTCATTGGCCAATAGCCGAGAGTGCTGTTTGAATGAGATGCTCTTCTTCTCGTTGACACTGTGTGTAATAGTTGTGGTTAAGTAAACAGGGTGAAATATGGAAGAAATTCGTGGCGAGTGTTCAAAAAGATGAGTCATTTCCGGTAGAAGCCAACTGTAGTCTGCATAACTCGGCGCGCCCGCACACGTTCGAGCGTAATCTACATTTGGTCGCACGGCCTTTTCGGTATCGCAGCATCTTGTGCCCCGCTTGTTTCGATTTCTTTGAATGTCATAACTGACCTCAAATCTGACAAAACTTGTGTGTAGCGTGGAGTTCTAACGCCCCGGATCTCGTGCTGACTTGATCAGTGCGTGCACAGATCCAGTTGCAGGTAGCTTCTTAATTAACAAGCCGGAGAGCGGCCCCACGTGTACCATGAGGGTTGGGTTATCGCTGAGGGTATTAACACTAATATTCTCTTGACAGAGAATGCACACAATCATTTAACCTTTGCATAATAAGCTTCACGTCGAAGATATCCTGAAGATGCGCCTATATAATTGCGCATTCAGCGGTAAGGTCGAAATAATACAACCTGAATTTCGCTGTAAACAAACTGAGAGTACTTTTCCTTCCATTCGTGTTCAAAGAACAACCATCGGTCTGTGTTTACGCTTATATAAGCCCACTAAACAATTTGTGGGCGCCATGCAGGCCGATGTGAGCACCTTCGGCTCCGAATTCTTCGGTTCGTCGTGTCGTGCCGTTATAAAATGATAAACGCATGCCTTCTTGAGTGCTTCTCCATATATCGACAATGTTTCGCTTGCCCCAAACTCGTGGAGCAATTTCCTGAACTGGCATTGGACGCAACATCTATGCGCAGCGGTGAGTGCACGACGCTTTGCTAAAACTGCCAATACAATCTGTAAAGCTGCAACGTGGCAGCAAACCAAGAGACCTAGTGGTATTCAGCCTCTTTGAACAACAAAGGCACTGCTTGAGTGCTTTTCAACGCAACCCACTGCCCACGCTTGGCAAAGAACGAAACTGAAACTGTAGAAAAAGATCCGTAGACAGTTCGTTAGCTAACGAAATCCAATCCGAAGCCTGTGCTTCCCATCATTGCCATAGGGTTGAACGATCGCAGTACCAGCTTTCTCTCTAGCTTATTGTATGAACCTCTATGCCGCCGGGTAAATATTCCTGCGCTGCATCGAGAAATGGCTCTGCTCAGTTGAGTGGCGATCTCCGACATGTCTGAACGCAGCGACAGCCTTCTGAGCCCAGCACAGCCCGTCATTCTGACAATGTACGACAGTAAGTTACGTAAAAACAACTTCCGAAAGAACTTATTTTTTGCGAGTGGCTAGAACTGTTGTGCAGCCCCTTCGCCCGTGTTGTTGAAAGAGTTGTTGAGTTAACCCATGTACCGGCGCCGTCGCGTTTACCCGTGTGCATGTTTCGCAAACGTCAAATTGTTATATTGGTACGAGCTAAGAATATATATTACCACAAAATCAGCGTGTATTTGCAGTATACCAAACACCCGCCGTGTTGTCATCTGCTGCTCCTCAAAGACATGTGCGCTGGTTTTTAGCACTCCGTTAACTTGCTGTGTTAAGCTAGATCGGTTGACCCATTCCACGTAGGAACTTTGGTAGCCACGAGGCCAACGTTTAAGCACTTGCTGAACGCACAGCCAACTTGAACTGGTAGCTGCGTTCATACTTTTGTACATTGTCGATGAAAAAGCAAATATTACGCATATTTGCGGCGCAACATCAATACGTAAGTATTAGGTGGTGGTGTTCCTTTACTAGAAAATACATAGATACGTAATTCTTAAGACCCTAATGTTTCTTAGGCTGCGCTGAAAATGCGACGCTATGCACGAAAAAGCCATCTGCCGACGATATGGGACTGTCACGTGGCAGTGGCCTTGTGTTATGCACAAGCTCATGTTTCCCGGCGTATTGCCAGATGGCGTCCATATCTCACGCAGCGCCTCCTCTATAGTCTTGCGACGACATTTGAAGCGAACCCCACCACGGTGGTCTAGTGGTTATGGCGCTCGACTGCTGACCCGAAGGTCGCGGGATCGAATCCCGGCCGCGGCGGCTGCATTTTCGATGGAGGCGAAAATGTTTGAGGCCCGTGTACTTTAGGTGCACGTTAAAGATCCCAGGTGGTCTAAATTTCTGGAGCCTTGCACTACGGCGTCTCTCATAATCATATCGTGGTTTTGGGACGTTAAACCCCAGATATTATTATTATTTGAAGCGAAGCACGCATATACGCGGCCAATTTTTAATTCCAGCTCTTTCGTATATACAGTACTCACAGATTGAAACGGGACAATTTAGGGCAAAGTAACGAACATGCTTCCGTTTCCACCGTTTTCATTTCGGGTAATGTAGACACAATTTCTACTGAACCGCGTAGATCAGAGCAAACATTAAATTTAGAGACCAGATTCGTCGCGACATGACGTCATTATCTCGAGAAATTGCGCATACCAGTCCTTATACTATAAAATTTGATGTCTGGTTTTGGATCCGTGAGTACTGTAGATTACATTGCAGCTGCTGCAACGTTTAAATCGCTCCAGTTGGGATTGAACTCGATCATGAGCGCGATTGATCAACCTGTCTTTTCAATTGTCTGGATTCGTACCGCTGAATGAGTCCTGTGCAGCAATACGCTTTTGCATATGACCCCTCGTAATATGTATAATTGTCGTGTCATTGAAATTTATCGTTTTCCGTAGGTAACGAACCAAGCCTCTTCTCGCCTGTGGGTGCAGGCGCTGCAGATAGCTTGGATACTCATTGCACTGCTAAGCATAACCCTCGCTGCTACGTTTCTTTTTTTAGTCTGTTGTCATTGTGGTAGACTGTTTTCAAACAGGCGGGCCTTGACTTCGGTGTTTACTGCCATCTTGCACGTGTGCCTTTTCTTAGCTTACTAGTACGTTGTCAGTGATAACAAAAACATTCTTTCGTGGCCATTCAGACCACTGGTGTTTCTTGCTAATACCCAAATTTTGAAAATTTGTAGAAATATCAGCGGTATTTTTAACCCTGTATGTGTTGGCCTTTACTGCAACCTTGCAGTACACTTTTCC
>NC_051185.1:91373946-91394012 GCF_013339695.2 Rhipicephalus sanguineus | reverse complement strand
TTCTGCTGATGTGATCTTTGTCCAACACGCTGGCATTTCACCACGTGAATCCATTCATAAGGCCTTTGTCTTCAGAAAATTTGTTTTGTAGAATATTTCTATTTCTTCGTGCGATTCCTCTTACGTGGCAGAGGAACGGAGGGATAGATTTTTCATTGAGTCGGTATACTAATGCTTAGCACTGAAAAACATTCGACAATTTCATCGGTATGCCTATGAACGCACACCACTTCGAAGGGAAACCCATTAACGTTGTACTTGAGATGACTACGTACAGAGGTGGTCAAAAGTTTCCGGGCTACACTGCCATAGCATTGCATGGGATAGCAGCCTGCGAACTTGTGACCCCTCTTCTACATTACTAAAGTAAGCTGCCTGCGTTTAGATCAAGAACCCTTGCGGTAGCTGAAGTTCTTAACATATACGTGGACCCCCCACATGGTGAATCCTGCGCAAAGCTGGCATAAACACGCACATAAGTAACACTGATACTCGATATGCACAGTACAACAGTCATAGGCGTTCAGAAAGGTCCGCAGTCCTTAAGGAGCACAAAAGTGCTTTAACTGCCTTGTGGGCCGCCGAGCGATGGGTACGGTGCTCCAGCAGCGTCTGCAGAGAGAGCGGCCGATCGTCCAATCGTCGCATCGCATGAGAAAGAGTTCGTCTTTCAGAGGCAAATCGAGAGCAGCGGCATAGCAGCTGATCGATGTCTTCCTTGGAACTCGCATGCCGCACTGTCGGTCACTCCAATTAATGTTGTGTATGCCTTCGTGAAGGCAACTCCTAACCAAAGCCGACAAAGAAGCGAAGCTTCACGTCGATGAAGTCCGGATGGAGGTCGGAGTTCCAGCGTAGGGTTTATTTGGTGGAGTCTCGTACGTCTTATACTTGGCATGTTCCACTCCGCCAAACAGAGACTACGTGCTAGGTGACGAAGCTGCCTTGCAGCGTCTGTCCTAGTAAGAGGAATCGGAACCGTGGTCTCTTGATGGGATGTGCGAGCAGCATTGTCTGCGGAAACATTGCCACTGATCCCACAATGACCAGGTAGCCACTGAATGTCAACATCGTGGCCTTTGTCTTTCACGCGGTGATGAATCCTCAGAATTTCCTACATAAGCTGTTCGTGGCATCCACGTCGGAGAGCTGACTGCAGGCACTGTAACGCCGCCTTCGAGTCGGAGAAAAGAGCCCATTTGCTCGGTCTCTCCGGATCGGTGCACTCTAGTGCACAACGCAGAGCCGTAATTTCTGTCGCTGTAGGTGTACTTACACGGGATATTTTGAGTCGTAGGGTTATTTCTCGTGCTGGTATCACCACCGCACCACCGGACCGGAACTGGACAGCGCGGTCGACCTATAGGTGCTGATGTGCACGTGGTTACTGTAGGTTTCATGGGAGAAAAATAGGCTCAATTCTTTTAGTGCTGGGGCGGGTAAAGCTGATTTCTTCTTCAGTCATGGAATTGGTAGGCGTAGTTGTGGAAGGTATAAGCACCACGGAGAAAACACCACATACGCGACATACGTGTCAGAGCATTTATTGATCATTTCCTTTTTTTTCTCGCTCCCCCCCCCCCTGTCTCTCTCTGTCTCTCCCATTTTTCCACTCCCCTTTCCTTTCCACCGGCGTAGGGTAGCCAACCGGATTCTGGTTAACCTCCCTGCCTTCTCCCTTTTGTGTTCCTTCCTTCCGATATGCACTCTTTCAAAGCGTCGTGGAATGCGAAGAGATACGCTAGGCGCGTCGTGTGTTCCCTCTAGCCTGACCGTTACTTCTTACAGGGCGAGCGGGGAACGCGGTGCGACAGCCAGGCGAGTGTCGGGGAACTATTTTTCGATATGGATGGATGCTATGAGCGAGGCTTTGGCTAAAGGCGCCACCTCACGGTGTGTTAAGGCGTTAACGAAATTTAACTTGAACTGGAAACGCGCCTAATTGGATGGTCGTAGCAACCGCGCGTTTTTTTTTTTCGAGCATGGTGGCACAGATGTCCCCACCCCGTTATAAAGAGGACGCTCATAGCATCCATCCATTCATCGAAGAGCACTCTGAGAGGAAAGTGTGAAAGATAAAAGGCGCGTTCATGTATCATCCGTAATGTGTTTGGCGGTAGATCAGTGGGCTAAACGCCCGCCAGCTACGTCATGAAAATCTTGGTGGACCCCGACATAAGACACATTCGTGTTAAAAAGTCACAGTTTCGCCACAAGGGCGATGCAATGAATGCGATAGCAAGAGATTGGAATGTCACACGAAGAACGAGGAGAAGCTCAATACTTGCAGCGCCTGTCACAGTTGTTACGTCTTTGTGCTTGAGCAACGCGCTGCAAGTGTCGACAATGGAAAATCAGTGGCGGTATTTTCTACGCGTTCCTTAAACGGACAGGCGGTCCGTCCGTTTGAGTCGCACGCATTTGGTCAATGTGAGCCTGAAAACAGCCAATGAGCGATGTGGAATCCTGCGCTTCAAAGCAATCCAAGCCGTCTGGCAGCCATTTTAATCCACCCGTTTCGTTTCGGACGGTTCTCCGACCGTTCTTTCGCTTCCGTCCGAAAGCAGACACGTGACGCCAAGGCTCACGTGACAATCAACGTCGCAGCGCTCGTCAGGCTCACATCGACCAACCGCATGCGACTCAAACGGACGGACCGCCTCCGTCTGTTTTAGGAATGCTTACAAAAAATTGGCAGCGTATCTGCGTGCTTCGCTGCAAATGTCGTCTAAAGACGATATAAGAGGCGCTGCGTGAGATATGGATGCAATCTGGCTATACGTCGGGAAACATGAGTGCTGTGTTGCGGGCTGGTAGTCCCGGCGCAGCAGCATGCGAAGTGCGCGAGGGACCAACGCAACCGGCGGGGACGCCAGCCAGCCCGAACACGCGGTTTGGCGCGAAGCGCTGAAACAGAAGAAACGTCCGCACTCAACGAGTACTCTCCACACACTCTTTTATTTACACGTCGCCTGGGTAAAACACATAGAGTTAATATACTGACTCTAGAGAAAAAGCTGGGCCGCGAGACCTATAACCACAAGAACGCTGACATCTTGGAACGTTGTCATTCTTGCCATCACATGTCAATCCTAAAGAAGCATCTGCACAATTAAAAACTTGCGGATATTGTTTTGTGATTATTTTGAATACTTCTACGAAAGAATACGACGGCTATTTATGCAATTTACTGCGCGCGGAAAGGACCGTTTGTAGGCTGGTTAACTAGATGGCACCACCATATCAATACTCGCGAGTACGCGAGTGTGTGCTTGCGGCCGATAGACCGATCCCACCAGACCATCTGCGCATGCGCGAGTTTCCGACAGTGGCACTGTCGCCATCTTAGTTGTAGTTCTCGGAGCGCTGCTGGTGCGGCTGCTTGCTGCGTGTTTCACGTATATTGGCGTTTTGCACCAATCCTCGACACGCAAGACGATTGAACGCGGTGGAAAACTGTGTCCGCACCTCCAACGTATGTTATTTTATTTCAGGTTAACTGCATCCTAGCGCAAAAAAAAGAAAAAAAGAACAGTTGATAGTGCTTACGTGTGCCGAGGTGGTCTCGTCGGGTTGATGAGCTTGCCTCGTTTTGCTGAATAAATATTAGTAATAAAAAAAAGAAAAATCACGTTCCCATCATCATGAGAGCAAATATCTTCTCCAGTGAAAGCAAGCACGCAAGCGACACAAGCTACAGTATCCGGAAAATAACTTGCCCAAACTGCGAAAAAAGCCGAAGGGGACCAAAAAAAAGAAGCTTATTGCGCTTTTTTTTTTTTTTGTCGAAACGACACTTTCCATGTAGACTGTGTTGTCAACGCAGGACTTCAATCACAGCAATAAGTTAAACGTGAATGAAGATAAAACGGTCGCCGTGAAGCAGGTTAGAGGCGCGTCCGCTGAACAGTGACTGGCCGCTCATGCCGTTTGGCAAAGGTTAACATCACGAAAATCTCGTGAATGGCATAATATTTCCTGCTGTACAAGGGATGGATGAGCCAGTAAGAGATTTTGGCGGCACACGCAATGCGGCGGAAAAGCAGTAGCTCGCTCCGGCTGGCGGCGGCGGCCTCAGCCGGTATCGTCGCTAGGCCTACCGCTTCGAAACGGCGGTGTACGGTTAATAGCCTACGCTCATAAAGAAGTCCAGCTATGCTACCGCTGTTGCCCGCTTTACGATGCGTTCACAATAATATCGCATATTGAAAGGAACAGGGAAATCCCGGCGGCGGAGTTGGCTGCGATACCGGCACGGCTGAGTTTTCGCCGTGCGCTCCACGGCGCGAGCTGTACACAGCATGCAGTTATAATCTTGGCTTGTATCACAGGTCTCGTTCATGGTAGACGCTTGACAGTCGTCATCGCATTCTGTGAGAGGTCGGTTTAGGTCTTCCTATATAGTAAAGCGATATCTGTTGAGCCCGGAAAGGACGTTGTATCCAACCTGTCGCCGCTGGAGGCGATCGGCCCGGCAAGGGGATCCAGCTCGCGTTATATGAACTTTTGCTGTCGCTGATCGGTCCATCGTTCGCGCAGCAAGGTTGTTATGACGCAATAGGTCACTGCTAAACCACGATACATCATGCACAGGGAGTTCACAAACACGTTGAACAAGAAAGTGCGCGGTAGTTGCCTCTCTGTCCGACTTCGTTGACTGTCGCACACATTCCTGTCGGAGCTTGAAATCCTTTGAGAACACGCAAAATCCGAGTCATTTTGCTTCAGGCTCCTGTTGTAGCATTCCAGTACACAGTACGTCAACCCAACTATCGTAATTCCTCCAAATAAGGCCGCTAAAGCTCGTTAATGCAGCTCGCCAATGCACCAGCTGTAGGCAGCTGAACGTACCGAGTACTACAAGTACCGGCATGCACTGCGGCAGCGGTGGCGTAGTGAAACTCGCGGTGAGATCGGTCTATTGCGCCGGTTTGCGCGTCGTGTTAATGCCCCTGAAACTTCGTTCGCGTCGTGTATCTCGTAGTTGTCATAGTGTCCCGTTGTGTGCGTTTTCTGTCGCCACATACCACTCGGCTTCATGTGACAGCCCTTTTTAGGGGCGAAGCTCCTTAAGGCGGCACCCGTTCGTCCCTCGTAGTAGTGCGTAACCAGTCGTAACGCTAGTACCAGATCTTGACCTCCAATGTAGTGCCGGTGGGAGATTTTTCCTGTGCGTTGTTGAACAATAAAAAATTCGCAGCGTGCGCCTTAACTAAAAGCCGAATTCTTCTGTCTCTCATTCCCCATTAGCAGCCATTGGCATGTTCCAGTAGGACACGTTAGTAGAAGTAGAAGTGTAAGTGTTAGCTAAAAGCCGACTTGTTCTGTCTCTCATTCCCATTAGCAGCCATTGTTTACCTCCAAGGTAGTGCCTGGTGAGATTTCTCCTGTGCGTGATTAAACAATAAAAATTTTGTTCAAAACGCCGTTGATTGATCAAATAAACCAACGAAAGACGCCAGATGTTTTCTAAAAGCAAAACGAAAGAACGCCAGATGTTTCTAAAGCAAAACGAAAACACGCCAGCTGCTTAACGAAAGACGCCAGATGTTTTCTAAAGGAATGGTTTTCTAAACAATGAAAATTCACAGCGTACATGTAAAATTAAAGTGAGCTGCAAGTCGTCATAACTCATCGAACCTTTAGTATAAACGCGCCCGATCTCACGTCGGCGATGATGTACTGGGCAGAATTCACGGAAGATTCACGGTTTACCGATGAACCTCCGCAGCTTCGCCCACTCATCATCATTCACTCCGTGGATATGCTGTGATTTTTCTTTCAAGCTGAAAACTTCAGTGCAAACCAGGACGGACGGCAAAGAAGAGATGAGACAAGCCCTGAAAGTTATGTACGAACTAGTCGCAACCGATTTCTTTTAGATTTTTTAACGGCGATAAAGCTTCGTGGGCCATGTAACTTTAATTTCGATTGAAGCTTTCGGGAGATGTCTCACTCACATTCGCCGCTGCATGCTGCAATCGACATTTTTCTGCATTGCGGCTCTCTGCTCTAAAGTACAGCAGCAATGAGCTGAAAAAGAACGTGGATACAGGTGTCTCGCCATTGCAAGTCGAATCAGCGCGCAACCACGGCCTACGGACTTTGCTTCGAGCTGCGAATCTGTCGAGTGACCTTTGTGCCAGCGAACGGAGAAACTTTGGTAGGGATTGCCTAGTAAAAACCATGCACAAACAGGTGGAAATTTTAACTGTTATCAACCGGACCAGCTGCACAGACAACCGTACATGACACACGGCTTCACGCATCAAAACACAGCTGATGTTCCCTGAACAGCGCGTAGCTGGCTTAGGTTGGTAGATTAAAACAGATTGCTACCGTCAATTATAGCGAGCGTCTCAGGGTCTGGCAGCGCTGGCAACGATGGTTTTGTTCCATCATGGCGGAACCCATGCGGTTAAAGGTTTCAATGCATGGGCCCTATGGGGAGCTTTTCCTCTAGAGTCAGTATATTAACTCTATGGTAAAACAGGAATGCCAGAGCGGCGCCCCATGGCATTCGTACAGTGCAATACAGAACCGAAACCGAAACACAACAATGGGCTCGTGCAGAGGGCACGGAGGAAGGCAAGTTTCAGCGCAGTCGCACTTTCAGCGCAGCTTAAGAAACTAGGGTCTTTAGAATTACGTATGTATGCATTTTCTATTAAAGGAACACACCACCTGATACTTACCTAAGATATGCGTAATGTTTGCTTTTTGATCGACAATGTACACAAGTATGAACCTAGTCAGCCGTTCAAGATGGCTGGCCCTTGGGCAAGTGGTTCAACTTTGGCCGAGTGGCTGAATCGAGTGACGTGCCGACAAACAGAAAGAGAGACAGGCCAAAATTTTTCCGTTTAAGTATCCCAAGAAAGACTATCGTCTTTAATACCGCCGCAGATGCTCTTAGATATTTCTTTTTCTGTTAAACTGCGGCGCGCGGAGTGACCTCCTGCGTTTTTTGCCACACGGGGGCGTCTGATGCAAGGTGTGCGCAGTGTTATTTGTTTTTTTTTTTCTTCCACATCATGAGTGGGTAAAGAAAATGGCCACTTTGTCATGCGCGTCTCAAAGCAAGTTTTCAAATTGAAAGGAAATTAGGTGCGTTGCGTCTGCAAGTGTCGACAATGGAGAATCAGATGCTCTTAGATATTTCTTTTTTCTTTTAAACTGCGGCGCGTGGAGTGACCCCCTGCGTTTCTTGAAACACGGGGGCGTCTGATGCAAAGTGTGCCCGGTGTTTTTTGTTTTCTTTTTTCTTCCACATCACAAGTGGGTACTGAAAAGGGCGACTTTGTTAGGCGCGTCTCAAGGATAGTTTTCAAATTGAAAGAAAATTAGGAGCGTTGCGTGATAGAAAATACGCTCAAGCTCGTCCGAGATTTGCTTACCACCAATGGTAAATGGTGGATATAAATAGCTCACCGGTATTTCGCCGGCGCATGCATGAGGAATGGTTGAGTTGTCTAATGCAGCGGGCTGGGGAGCGAGGGGTCGATGGTTTGAATCCCCGGTCGGTATATTTATTTATTTATTTATTTATTTATTTATTTATTTATTTATTTACACCCTCAGGGCTTACAAGAAGCATTATAGAGGGGAGGGGCTAATGTATATTGACACATGCAAAACATATGTATAATACAAGAAAATATAAAGCAAAATCAATATTATAACGGAAGGAAAATATAAGACTGGAGGTAAACGAGCACAAAGAGTAACCGGATTACAAGAACGACAAAAAATGAATACAAAGTAACAAAGCAAAACACAATTCAATATTGAGTAACAAAAAAACGTAGCATAAAAAGTAAGTGGCGATCAAACAATAAATCGCGAATGCAGTAGTGAAGCAGCTTGGTGCAGGCTTATAACGCGTTTGTTAGTGCTTTGCGGAAACGATCTGTGTCTCTGATAGCGACAAGTGACGCAGGCAGGCGATTACACTCGTGACATATTTTCGGCAAGAATGAATATTGTCACGTGGTCGTGACGTGGATGAAGACAGCAGCCGGCGTGTTCAAGATGGAACTGTTCATTTGGCCGAACTTGTGGCCAGGAAATGAAAAGTCAAACTACAGCAATACACGCTGTACACTGATAGCGGCGAATAGGGCGTCGGCCGTCGATAAACTGCTCATGGCTGGGATGTGCCGTCTTTTATACATCATGCATCGAACTTTCCAGTCTTATTACTGGTTGCCGCGCAAGCACTAGAATAATCTAGACTATTCGCGTCCTGCGCGCAATCTTAACAAACGATCTACTACAATCGCGAAGCTTCTCGAACACTGCGGCGCGGTCAGCTTCGAGCGTTGATAACCGTCCTTGCTGGTCAAGCCCGAATACATCAAAATAAAAGAAGAAGAAGGGCGTGGCAATATGAGTAGGTGACTGTGTGCTGTCAAGGTACAGTGTCGTCCACTCTTTGTACGAAAGCGGCACCGACTGGCGGCGCTAACGGTGCGGCCGTGTTAGCGCTGGCGCCCCGCGGAGCGCAGCCACGCGTTGTCGCCGCGCATCGAAGCTGATCGGCACAGGCGCACAAGAGCTTGTAGGCGGGGCTTCGTTTCGATTGAAAAGCGCGGGAGCGCGCCGTGCGTCTTTTGCTGTGAAGCAAACTTAAAGCGCCTGAGAAAGCACGAAGCGTTGCAGGAAAGAGCGCTTCGCTCAGCGCTACGCGTTGTGTAGTTACGGTACATGAGAATTGAGGGGTCCCTCTTTTTAGGAGCGAAGCTCCTTAGGCTCTCACGATGTCCGTTGTCGCCGTCGTCGGCGTAGGTCCCCGTCGGACCGAAACGCATGTGTTACATATACCGTACATAGAGCGTTCATAGCACGCATATGGTTTAAAGATAGACCGTACTATGTCATTCCATCTGTCCGTCCGAGCGTCCGCGCATCTGTCCGTCCATGCGTCCATCCGTCCATCCGTGCGTCCATGTATACATTAAAATGGTATTATGGTATTGAAAAAAGAGGGACCGCTCAATTCTCAACTACCGTAACTACAAAACACGTTGCGCTGACCGAAGCGCGCTTTCCTGCAACGCTTCGTGGTTTCTCAGGCGCTTTAGGTTTGCTTCACGGCAAAGCACGCACGGCACGCTCCCGCACGTTTCAGTTGAAACGAAGCCCCGCCTCCAAGCTCTTGTGCACCTGTGCCGATTAGCTTCGATGCGCGGCCGCACCGCAACACTGTACAGAGTCGTCCACATTTAAGCTGAACACCTAATTAGTATTCAAGTCCTCATTGAAGCTGTTGTTTAATACATAATTCGGAAAATCATTACTGTGTTTGTCGACACCATGATTAGACGTTCTATAACGGGCATTGCACTCGTGAAGTATAAGAAACGTACTAGTTTTACCGGTTTGAATACTAATGAGGTGTTCAGCTTAGATGTGGTCGACCCTGTACATGAACTTTACAAGGATGATCGACACGTGGGGAGAAATAAGATGCTGGTGTAATGTATCGGGATTCCAGCTATGATAGTAGATCATAGGGTTATGATAGTAGATCTTGTGAAAGAGGGAAAGACGGGCTAACATCCTACGAGAAGAAAGGAGAGGAAGGCCAAGTGTTAGTTTCATATTAGTGACGCTAGAAGACCTATGGTAATTGTTAAGGATGAAACGAGCCGCTCGAATTTGCACATTTTCGATTATGTTCTTGCTTCGGACATATACATAACCGGGGCATGACGGCGACGGTGACGGCAAAAATCACCCGAGAGTATCCGTATAATTGCTATCGCAATAAAAAGTGAACGATAGGGAGTAATTTACGTTCAGAAAAACTCACAGTCTCCCTTATAAATAAGACGAATTCGAGGCGAAAGCCATGTTCTTCTTTTTTTTGCTCCTCCTTCTTCTTATGTGAGTAAGCCCATTGTATCTATCCTTACTCCCACAAAGAAAGCTTCCTGCACCTAACGTTTCTTTGCAGTGCCTTTAGGATCGGAGGCATCGCGGCTTTCTGCACTTCACCTGGTTCTGTAGCCCTGCCTCTGAGATCGGACCACGTTTGACCATGTGACTATGTCGTGGGATGACGTCATCGTGTGAGTGCATGTTTTGCGATATAGTGACGCCATGACGACGGCACAATGGCGTCGCAAATTTTGACAATCTGTGGCGTCATCCTCTAGTCACATAATGACGTCATCAAGCTGTAATCTGTGAACGCGTGACTTTTGCATCATTCTTGTTAACGGCCACGTCGCCGACACTCACGTCTCATGGGGAATCGAAGGTGTTCGCGTCGACAATCGTTGACGGTTTACAGTACTGTGTATTCTAATATGGCATAGCGGTAAGCCATCCTGTAAAGGCTGCTTCGATGGGAGTACCATTTTTAGGCGCTGGCTCGCCAGGTTCTTTGGCTGGGGCGAAATCCCGTGCCGTAACCTGCATCTATCCATTCAAAGCGTCGTGGAACGCGAAGAGGAACGCTACGCGCGTCGTGTCTTCCCTCTAGCCTGGCCGTTAATTCTGACAGGCCGAGCGGGGAACGCGGTCGACAGCTAGGCGAGCGTCGGACAGCTATTTTTAGGGCCACTTTGTCGTGCGCGTCTCGAGGCCAGTTTTCAAATTCAAAGAACGTTAGGAGTGTAGCGTCTGCAAGTGTCGACAATGGAGAATCAAACGCTCTTAGATATTTCTTGTATGTATGCTTCATCAATGTGTATATAAGTGTACGTTGTGTATATTGTTCATCAAAAATGTAAATTATTAAAGCATCGTGTATATATTTACATATAACAACGTGTGTCACGTCTTCTTATAATGGTAGAGGACTTCTACGGAAGATTCACTGGTTTTCCCGATCTCCTCCGAGCCAGCTCCTGAATCATCATGCACTTCGTGGATATATATGCCGTGATTTTTCTATTTCTCTATCGGAGTACTGCGGGCTTTCATGTATTCTTATATGTGATAGTGGTGAGACATCCCGTAATGGCTCTTCCGATGGGAGCACTGCGTGTTTTCATGCCCAGGCATTTGTGACACCGACAAAGCTCTCACTCACTCAACCGTTCGCATGGAGCCAACGTCTCATAGGCAGTCACAACAGTAAGGACGTTAGAGCCATCGGAGAAGGCCTGGCAATAACCATTGCTTAGTGAATGCTTTCATGCACGATTATGGTAGCACTGTTCCTGAAACAGCGTGGAACAGTGCACTCTGAGCGAGGCACATACTTTCTATTCAAGCATTTACAATGCAAAGACAGTTTATTACACATCTTTATATTTTTCAGCCATACTGTGTAAACCTGCCGTTATTGAACCGTATCTTGAAGGCTGGCCTAGCGTGATGATAATTATCAGTGACAGACAGCATTCTCTACTTCGTATCCTTTCGATGTAGCCATGGCTCCATTGGCTGAAGAATTCGCAGATATTCCTAAATTACAGCACGCATTTTATGTTGATGATATGACTGTGGGTGTGCCATGGCTCCATTGGGGAGGCACAAGACATCCCACAAACCGCTATCAAGGTCATCGAGCGGCACATTAACACAATGGGTCTCCACTGTTCGCCAGAAAAGTCGGAGTTACTTACAATTAAGCCCCACGCGCGCGACCCAAGCATTGACCTATTCGTACATGGTCAACGTGTGCGAAGAGTACATAAGATCAGGATCTTGGGTCTACACATCCAATCCAACTTAGTCGCAAACTTCACCTTAAACCTTCTGGATAAGCAGATAAAGCAAATTTCAGGATTGATTCGCCGGATTGCGTCGCGCAATCACGGTCTATCTGAGAAGTACACAATGCAAATTATTGAAGGTTCGGTGGTAAGTCGCCTCGCTTATCATCTTCCCTATCATCACCTCACTCAAAAGCAAATAGAACAGGCGAACATCCTAATCAGGAGGGCGGTTAAGACCGCACTTAGGCTGCCGATGCGCACTAGCAATACTCACCTCCTACAGACCGGTCTGTATAATACAGTCCAGGAAATTATAGAGGCACAGAGGAGCAACCAACTCTTGCGCCTTTCTCGGACACCCACAGGGCGGAACCTGCTGCGAACCCTGAGGTTGGAGCCAAGCGGCACGATGCGTAACGAAGAAGCATGGTCCCCTATTCCGATAAAGGTCGCGGCACACATGCAACTCAAACAACTGCCTCGCAACATGAATCCCCAACGCCACCCGGGTTGACGCAAGACACGCGCTGATTATTACATACGGTGTTACAGAAATCGTGATGACGTCCTTTATGTGGACGCTGCGGTAGGCCCACTTGAAGGAACGGCCAGAGCTGCTGCTATGACGGAGGACGGACGCATTAACATCTCCGCGTCGATTAAAACGGCTCGCCCCGACGTGGCTGAGGAAGTCGCACTAGCCCTAGCAGTGGCGCATGCGGCCGCAGATTCTACCATTATAGAAATCTCTACCGATTCCCCAAGCGCATATCGATACTTCAGTCAAGGCATAGCAACAAACATGGTTTCACGCATTTTGCGAAACATTCCTTCGCTTCCCCCGCCACGGTGGTCTAGTGGTTATGGCGCTCAACTGCTGACCCGAAGGTCGCGGGATCGAATCCCGGCCGCGGCGGCTGCATTTTCGATGGAGGCGAAATTGTTTGAGGCCCGTGTACTTAGATTTAGGTGCACGTTAAAGAACCCCAGGTGGTCGAAATTTCCGGAGCCCTCCACTACGGCGTCTCTCATAATCATATCGTGGTTTTGGGACGTTAAACCCCAGATATTATTATTATTATTATTATTATTATTATTATTATTATTATTATTATTATTATTATTCCTTCGCTTCACCATCCGGTGACTATCACGTGGGTGCCTGGACATGAGTGTATCGCCGGTGTAAGGACCGAGTGGTAGTTCCTCACGTTTGCGAGTGCGTGGCTCAACGGAACAGGCGACAAGAGAATACGCACGAATAAGTTTCAATAAACATTTATGGGGACAAGGGATTCTACGGACGGCGACGGAGAACAAGCACAGAGATAAACAAACATCAATTAAGGTGCAAGTCCTAACTGCGGAATGTCCGATCAAGGTTACAAAAAAAACCTCTGACGACTTGTAGATGTCTTGCGGAGGGTCAGTCCACGTGCGGCGACGAGTCTCGTCGAAGGCGAGCCCAAGCACGCAGGTGACACGTCCCGTGTGCCTTACAGCAGAGAGACAAGGTCTCCGGAAGGCCTCTCGTTTGATCACGGCCTCGCGCTGTCCCAGGTGGCGGCGGTGTTCAGGACCTCGTGACGCCTGCCCGCCGGCACAGTAGGAGCCGCGACCGGTACCGATAGCCCTCAGGCAGGTACCTCGGCTCCCCAGGTCTCACCGAGAACAGGCAGGAGGGGCTCCCCGGACAGCGTCCTGGTCCGGTACGTCCTCGCTGGAGCCACCGCCAACGCCCGAAACACCAGGCAGGCACCAGTCCTCGCTGAGCACGGCCACGACAAACTTCTCGGACAGCGCCCTGGTCCGGCGTGTCCTTCGGCTAGCTTCGCTCAGCCCTCTGCGTGTTCCACACGCGCCTCTCTTCTTTCTCGTCTTCTTTTCTTGTGCCGCTGCCGCGCGTGCCACTTGCCCCTGGCTCGCCTTCATGTCGCCGTCGTCTTCACTCTCATAAGTCCGCACAAACATCCCAAAATTCCACCAAAAGTTCACAAACATACAAATTCCCTCTACAAATTTCCTCCATTCACTACACCCGGGAATGACCGTGTTAATGCGCATGTCCGAGGTCTTTCCATCCGGACCCTGGAAGACCACTCACCCAAACCCGTGACAAAACCAGAAGAGGGAATCTGCACCTATCATCAAATTACGTCCTATTACAGGAACGGCAGGCGAGATTTACCTGCCCCTCACTACTCCCTTACCCTTAATCAGAGCTCGGTCTCGCGCCAGCTCCAGACGAAAACAGTTACTTCCCCCTATCTGGCACATCTATTTTACCCAGCTCTCCATCACCCACATTGCACCCCCTGTGGGGCTCCCCGGGCTGATCTTTTCCACTGTTTGTGGAGCTGCCCAAAGCCCCTGGTGGTAGATCCTATTCCCAATCCTTCCCTTTCCAGGTGGGAGGCCGCTCTTCGGGCCACTGGGTCGGACGACCAGCTGAGGCTAGTGAACCGGGCCTGCCTAGAGATGTCGGCCAGGGGGCTCCCGGACGTCTAGGAGCCCAACCACGCTCAGTTTGGTTATTTCAAATAACGTTTTGTCCATCCATCCTTGTATCCTTCCCTAGAACGCTGTTTTCGAGGATATCGAATATAAATACTATCTTTAAGGACCGGCCAGCAAACTACATTCGTTTATTTCCATGACATGAAGACCTTTTGCATGCTTCAGATTGTTGATTTCATGGCGCACCCATATATTACAGTAATATGTTTTATACTGGACACCTGGGCGTGATTGGAAATTTATTCGGACATTCTTACACCAAAACCCAGGCAACTCTGTCGTCTTACGATCAAATTTCGATAGAGGTCTGTCTGTCGCTCCCTCTATTGCGGAAGATGACCATCGCCTTTAAGAGGTAAACTAATCAAACGAAATACTTTTTACCTCCGGTAATGCTGTTTAACGCCATGCTACGAAGACGAGGATCTTCGCCGCTGGGCGGCATAGCCATGCTGGCAGAATATGAATATATCTGAACCATGTGAACGCCTTGTGCACGCGATGCGATACAGCTGTGCAAAGAGAGCACTTTCTGAGTACGCTCCGTTCAATTTTGGGTGAGAGAATGAAGGCCATCGGCATGACAATATGTAAAGCCGACAAGGGGGGCTGCACATGACATAAAAAGCAAACTTTGCGGGAATTCGATGTTCAAACACGCGTTTGGATGCTTGCGGGGTGCGCGTCCATGCGGCCGTCATAGACGCTGATGAGGGCTAGAGAGAAGATGAATGTACAGAGTGGTGCTTGAGGCCTAGTAAGGCGACTCATAGTCTCCTTTTGTGTCCTGCACCACGACAATCATGTATTGTCAAACAAATAAATCAATGAAAATGAAAAAAATGAAAGAAGCCATGCCAATGGCGCTCGAAGACAGCGTTATAGGGAAGCATGCAACGTACCATGAAACTTTACGCTTACTCATAAATTGGAAAACTCCCAAAGGAGATTCTGTGCTGATTTTGTTTTGCGACTCCATCGAGTGACACAAGAGCTAACGTTCATACAATGCATCTGCATTAGAAGCCTTTAAAATATTCGAAATCAACGAATAAATAAATAAAGCATGTTCAAATGTTTGTTGGCACTGTCCACTTCCACTTTTCGCATGGTTCCCTGCACAACGAGTATACTTTGCCGCAATACTTAAGGCAAGTTTTGCCGATTAACGACTCTGTAGTGCGGCGAAAATTTAATAAAGGTAGCAATATGTAACGCGTACAACACCCTCGCACTAAAATGCATTTACGCGCTGTGTCTTAGCCTTCATCGTTTCTATGTTTCGGTTGCATGTGTGCGGCATGAAAGCATAAATAATTGTTAACAAAGTGCGGAAGTGCAGCACAAAAGGCGTTGGGCGAGAAGGCCATGCATACAAAGCAGCTTTTCTGTTCCCTCTCTTTTTCTCCCGAACATTTACACCCTTGTAAGTTTAGCTTATTCTGCTAAAGTCTTTTTTGTGTATTACACGCAGTAACAGCCCCTCCGACTCAATACTCAATGATCCGGATTGGTTACAGGACACCCTGCGGCAATAGAAAGCTGCTTTCTATTGTGGTAGATGCATTGTGACCATTTATTTCATTTCGTTATTGTTTTTGACAGGTACCCAAACACCTTATATGAATGAATGTATATGACAGTGACGTAAATAGTGTTTATTTATTTATCCACTTTCCAAACAATACAAAAGCATTGCCCGCGGTCAGGACAAAAGGAGGTGGTTAGCCCCCTGACGTGGTCCTGCTAAATAATTCTGAAGAGCGGCCTTAGCAGAGTATAATGCAGAAGAGAATTTCTTTATTGGCTGCTAAGCTTCACTATATGGCCCTCACTGCTGCATACAGGCAATTGCACGGCTGTATAATTTCCGGATTCTTTTCTAGGTGTCCCTTTGTTCGACAATGTTGAGTTCCTTCCTCGCATACCTTTGCATGTGAGAAATACAGTCAAAATAATCCAACCTATGCTACCGATTGTCTCTTCGTGGCTGTATCGTACACGGGAAAGGGTGATTCTTCACGAATTGTACTTTGCTGAAACCATTGTGGGTCATTTTCGTAAAGTTGGACCCACTCCTGACACAACGAAACACATTCTCATTCATTTTGATTTGCTATCAGACTGCGCGGTACAAATCTGGAACAATATCGTCCTCCTCAATAAATTTTGTTCCACGATCTTTCGAACAGTATTGTTACCAATGTGTAAGCCCTCTGCACTGATTCTCAGGGAATGGCAACGAATTTTCCAGCTTTTTCTACACTTTTTCAACATTTTCGTCAAATCGAGTGGGGACAGGACGGACAAATGTAACGTATCCCGTGACCATCTCCCGACCCTGACGAAAACTATGATAACATGCAAAATCTTGTGTTTGAGTAATCTCCAAAGACACAACACAGCTATAACCATCGCACAATGGCCGGTGATGCTTTATTTTCTTTGTTTCGCAATACTTCGACGATGCGTAAACTTGAGGTCGCTGTGATGTTAATAATTAAATGGAAATAGATATCGAATATAAAAAGAACATTCCTTCGGAAGAAAACTGTCAGGTTCGGGGGACGTCCATAAATGTTTATATCCCTCGCCATTTCAATGCTATTGACACAGATTGTCTAATAAGCTTTTGCTTGATTTACGCCGTGTTACATATTGCGACTGACGAATTTCACCAGGGAAGCTTATGACCCATATACACATTGAAGGGAAAATGAGCGCGGTGTATTTTGAGATATGAGCCAACAAACTTCCGGTAATCTAGAACGCCCATATATTAACGCGGTAGCACTAAACAGCTCGTTCCGCAGAAATTCCGGTGTCGGCCTCGTTGTGGGTGTCGTTGTTTGTGAGCGAAAAATGATTTTCTCCGTCACCGAAAAATCGACAATGATAATAAAAATAATAAATAACCTCAGGTTCGAGTGATAAACGAACCCAGGCCGTCTGCAAGGCAAGCAGCTGTTCTACAACAGAGCCACTCCATTGCTTGGAACTGCACTGAAATTAACTGTAATGCTTCACAAACATACGCGTCCTGGGTACAGGTGTCTCAGTTCAAGATGTAATATCGCTGTAAAACGGGGTACAAGCGTATATTGCCATCGGGCGTCACACCATGTGAATTGCATAACGAGTTGGTGGTTTAAAGCCGGCCACCCATTAGAAAAGGCACACACATTACTGCGCGTATTCCCTTACGAACACGTAATGGGTGCATCGCAATTTCGAAAAAGTACCACGCGCGTAATTGCTGCTTGTTTAAAACGTGCCACTTATTGCAAAGGGCATACACATTAGTGCGCGCATTCTTACACAAACGTAGTGGGTACACAGTTGTCATGAAAGTGCTGTTGAAGAGGGCGGAAACCTTTACCTTTATTATAGATATGTAGCGCGCACGCGCGCGTGTTGTTTGTGTGTGTGTGTGTGTGTGTGTGTGTGTGTGTGTGTGTGTGTGTGTGTGTGTGTGTGTGTGTGTGTGTGTGTGTGTGTGTGTGTGTGTGTGTGTGTGTGTGTGTGTGTGTGTGTGAGAGAGAGAGAGATTCGAGCGACTGAACATAATGACAAGCCAAACAGAGCGCAATGGCGCCGGATACCGCGGTCGTGTTTTACTCTTAAAGGCGAAGCTTAAAGGGACACAAAAGAGAAACAACGTGTCAGTATCGATCGATAAATTGTGCTCTGAGAACTATAATGTCGCCAATTTCGCGATCATAGCTTCAATAATACAGGAGAAAATCCAATTCAAAGTTTCATTTTTAAATTTCGCGCCGAATTTTCCCCGCGTGACGTCACGGATTTCAAAGTGTACTTATCGTAGTTTGGCGCCGTTGGCTCAACGAAATTGCCCCAAACTTGGTATGTTAAGTTAATGGCCCCCATAGAGGACAATGTACTTCATTTTTACCGATTAGGAACTACGTAGTCCCTAGGAGGCGCCGTCAAAACATTACTAAGCGTCTTCTCGCAGCAAGCGTGGACTTTTTGGTATCGTGAAAGAGTACTTTACTGATATGAGAAAAATAATTTTGCTCGTTAGTGTCCCTTTAAGCGTCCCCCAATTTTTCCTTGTAGCACTATTTGGGAACCGTTGTATCTAAATTGGTCTAGCACTAAAATTCTTTCAAAGTAGACGCGGCATGCGATCCCAGCGGCTAAAATTCTTCAAGGGAAATATGCGCCGCAACACAAGTAATTAAAATGTTAATTATTCAACTTCATTTCTGCCATAGAAACGCGTGACCAGGGGCGGGCTCCCTTACACTTATGCCGCCGAAAAGTTGATTGCGGCTGAGCTAGCTCTACGCAGATTGGTTCGTGCAACCATAGGCGTGCACACGAGGATGGCGGCCGCCCTCCCTAAACATCTGAGCGGGGGCACCAAGTCGGCACAATACCTTCACTAAGTCATACCTGTCCCCTCACTTCTTAAAGTGCAGTGATATGGCCATGAAGGTTTAGGATGATAACGTCAGACGAATACCACTGATCTTGCATTCCAAACGCTGTTACTTCCCATTTTACCCCCGGAATGCCGAGTAGCAATGGCAGGCCGTTAGGGAAACATGTCATTGCTTCATTTTTAAATTTTGTGTCCACTGCAGACCTCGTTTCCTTTCGCACTCGTCCTACGGGCAGGGGAGGGGGGTCACAGCGATGAGACTGTTCGCCCCCTAATACGGAACCCTGCGCACGCCTATGCATACAGCATTGATTAGCACAGTATGAGGGTCTGCTAAATTTTTGTAGGAATTTACCGCCGTGAGCGAAAGCATACGGACCACGGAAGCGCAAGCCGAAATCGCGTTCTACGCCGTCTAGTCGCGAGTAGTCTGCTGTCGAGAGCCTTGCTTTGACGGAATAGCTGTCGAGAACGTTACTCTGACGGAATTTAAAAAAGAAATTCTCTTGACAGCAGACGGCTCGCCTCTAGCCGGCGCAGACGGCAAAGGTGTACGACCGACAATGGTCCGTATACTTTTGCTTGCGGTTGTACACTTCTGATGTACGTATGCATTTATGCTGTATTCAGCTATCGACACCTACGTTTTTGTACACCCGCATGCCTCAGCACTCGCCAGGGTCACGTTTTTCGCAAACTATGCCGCCGCCTTCGCATGAAAAAGACATTTTACTATTTCTGGTGAGTCCTGACGTCCGACATATAGAACTCCATTGGGAGACATGTTAACAAAGAAAGCTGACTAGATTGGGTACGGTCTCCTCTGCTATCGGACAGCTGCATGCAGCGGCCCTAAATCATTGCACAGGTCGCTAATTAGTGCGATTAGAAAATTCACTCTGTCCCTTATGCATTTGCCTAAGATGACTACAAGGCGAAAGCCATCTTTTTTTTCTCCGTAGATGATTTTATAGATGGCCACCCCGCTCTCTCCGAGAGCAGCTTCCCGCCGCAAACTTTGTTGTGCACTGGCTCCGAAATCGGATGCATTGCAGGCTTTCTGCGCATGGTTTTGTAATTCCTCCGGGATCGGCCTGCCTTTGACAAAGCTACGATCCTATGTTATGACGTCATCATGTGAGCTCACGTTATGTGATAATATAATGGCATCAGTTTTGGTGGCCTTTGACGTCATAGTAACGCCATATCATAACGTCATGAAGTGATGAATTTTTGTGTTCCTCATGTTGATGCCGCCGACTGGCCCTATTCGCGTTTGATAAGGTATCTATGCCTTTCGCGATAAAGCAGTTGGTGATTAAGGGTACAAACGTACTCTACTACAGCGAAACTTTACTTGATTGAACTTAGAGGGATCACAGGAGAAAGTTCGTTAACGGGATAGTACGCTCAACTTAAAGAGCTATGTTGCAACTTGTTTATCAGGAGCTAAAAGAAAACATCCGCAA
>NC_051185.1:91354209-91373846 GCF_013339695.2 Rhipicephalus sanguineus | reverse complement strand
CAATGTATAGTACTGCGAACCGTCAGTCACTTTCTAAACAATTTTGTTGATGAGGCCGCTATCCCTCTCCCACAATAGAGACCTTAGTGATCTTTATGCCCCCCCCCTGCCTTCCCACCCAAAGAAGCACTTGCGAGAAAGTTCTACGAGTTCCGTATCTTCCACCTAAAAAGAGGAAACTTCTCACATCTCTCCTACACAGTACAGCGCTAACAAATACTCGAATCTTTTTTTCCCTGTTTTTCTTAACACTGCACTTTTCCCATTGCAGACAAATGCATCCTGAAATATGGACAGCGTTGCACCCATTGCATTGTTTTTTTCTCACCTATACAAGTATTTCTGCAACTGCTTGAAGAACCACCAGATTACATCAGAGTAACTTTATTTCTTCTGGCTTCTATGCGTACTTTTCTTTAGGCATATAATATGAGTTTCTGACGGTCTCAGTCTTGCGTGTTTGCATAGCTTTACTTTCTCCGTTTGTGTCATAACCTCTCAAAGTGTTTTGGAATTACTTTCATGACAGTCTGTCTTTTTATTGTTTTCTTATCTATACCATGCATAAGAGCGAGCAACTCTCCTGCATGGTAAGATGTGAAAAGGAACTTCAGCTGCACTTAACAAACTGTCTAATGTTGGGGCAAATATAAAAGGCGGTAAAATTACAACGGTGCAGGCTTGAAAGTGACATAGATGGCGCAGCACTGTAGAACAGTTGCTGGTGATCATAGTAGTTGTAGAACACATCGCAACGACAGTTAAATCCATGACTGTTGTAGCACTAAGATACTTATTGGTCCAAATGTTAACTCCTACAAATATTTCTCATTCCACCCTGCACATCCCGAACACAGTTGATGCAGTGCCGTTTCAGGCCACCTGTTCAAATTCCTGCTTGGAGGGCCATCAAAAAATTGGACCATCTCCCCGAAGGGAACGCTGGTGGGATGCGAAGCAGCAGCGTTGCGCACGGGTGGCGTCACGGGTTGAACGGCGCTAACGCGGGTGCTGCGGTGAGCGCTGGAAGATTCGTTTGAAGCGAAACTCGGTGTAGCGTTTACTGGTGTAAAACGTTTGTTTCAAACGCAGACACGGCAGGTGAGCGGGGCGTTGGAGCCGGCAGCTGCGGCGCTCCAGCGGTGAGGGAGAGAGTGACGTACGCGCGCACTCTTCGAGAGAAGCGTGCGAGGGGTGCGTGACGTCAACGCCCAGCTGCGGCGTGACCTACTTGGCACCGCTCCAACACCTGCGCCGAGGGAAGCGCGTTGCCTCGCGTTTGTGCGGACGGACGGACAGCGTTACGCAGGCTAGTCAAAGAGCTGCTAAGCATCTAAAATCACACTTTTTATATCACGGTAAACATGGCGCACATTTTCTGGACTAAGAAGCGTGCCAATCACACGAACATCCTTTGTTAGGTATGGTATTAAGGCGACCGCCTTGGATGCCTCATCAAACAGGAAAAATGACCGTTGCTTTGGCGTCATATGATCATGACGTTACTATCACGTCCCATAACGTGAAGTCACATGATGATGTCATCACACGATATCGTTGATTGGTCATAATTGGGCCGATCATAGAAGGAGTGCAAACCAGATGACGTGCAGTGAGTTTGCGATGTCCCTCATCTTGGAGGCAGTGCAAAACTAAGGAAGTACGAAGAGTTTCATGTCGCGGGAGGGTCCATACAATCGAATAAGAGAAAACAAGAAGACGGCTTTTGTTGTAGTCGTCTTAGGCAAATGCACAAGGCAGCCTGTGATTTTTATTGATATGCCAATCTTTGAGGCCATAGTGGGTAGGATTATGTATTTGTTGGGGCTAGATAATGTGCCTTTGGAAAACGGACTGCTTCAGGTGAGTGAAGAAACGATGCACTTTTTGAGCATGTGACGTCATTTATTGTAACCTTAAAGGTTTTTGGTGTTTTATTGCTGCTGCTTTTACTTTTCCGTTTACTCACACAGGGTCATTGTTCGTGGTTGCATTTTTTTGTCCCGCAATTTTTATAGCGGAAAACATGCCATGTTGGCGAGCATTCCGCGTTATTTGGAAGGGAGTCGAGATACTTTTAGGCGTCTGCAAAGTGCGGTAACGTCCCTACTTGCTTCATAGTCGACAGTTGCCACTTCCCGACAACTGCAGCCGGTGGGACCGTAATATTTAACGGGAAAAGCGTGCGGTGAATATTACGTACTACACATTCGGATGGAAGGTTGGGCGAGTTGGTACATGATGAACGTACAAAGGAGCAATAACCTAGACGAAGCGGAAGGAACAGGGAACACAAGATGAGCGCTAGTCCTGTGTTGCTTCTCCTTTGCCTACGTTCTATTGCGCTGTTTCCTTTCAATGTACTTCCCGTTCCGGAACATGCCTTATCTACTACTGGTATTGGATGCTTGTATTGCTTTTTCATTGGTGCAAACTGTTGTTTGGTATGTCTTCCTTCCGTAATTCTCATGAAAAATCCATGTTTCGTATGGGACCAGCGTCACTTTTCGCTTTAATTTGTGTGTGATCTTCAGTAGACTGTCCTGGTAATGGAGACGAAGAAATCCCTGGATATGGGGCATGCAGAGCATCCTAAAACTGCAACAGTTGGTTGGTAACAACTTTACTGGTGGTCCTGCAGAGCTTTCGCAGACCGGGCCTTAGATGTTCCAAGTTATATTCAATAAAATTGCATCTGATGACGTTTACGTTGTCGCATAGTCGATGCCAAACGCTCCTGAACGCCATGCTCCACGCGCATCACACCGTAATTCATGGCATGAATTTGTATCATGCATTGTTGGTGCTGGCGCAGAGAATGCGCAACACATTCTATCGTGGCATCTCATACACTGCGTTTCGCAACCGGAATCGCTGGGCAGCTTCTAGAATGCACTCGAGGACTCGTCTTGTTACTAGTGATGCAGAACTATCGGTGGTACTATCGATACTATCGATAGCTCAGTCACTATCGAACTATCGATGGTGAAAAATACTATCGATAGCGCTATCGATAGTAAACGATTCGATGGTACTATTGATAGTATAAAATCAACAGCGCGGACTCACTGCAGAATAAACTTGGTTTTCCGCGTGCGTCGTACATAGTGCTCCGGGGGAGCAGGCTGAAGGGCAAGAAAGTTGACATCACTGCGTTCTTCGCCAGAGTGCTTTGCTGACACATGATCATAAAGCCAAACTGTTCAGCTGTAGCGGAGAGGAAGCCTTTACATGTGGTAGGACTGCGCGGCTTCAAATTGATATTGCATTTTATTATTTCAAAATAAAAAAATACCAAGAAGTTAATTGTAAGGTGTAACTGGCTGCTTTTGGATACGAATTTATTGATGGACATATCCCGCCATTTTGACTACCGAAATAATTAATTTCTCTGCCAAGAATTGCTCATAAATTAAGCGAAGCTGGTAGTAGGCTATCGCAAATATTTTGGCAATATGGCCGGCCAGTAACCGCATAATTATTCACACCACTATCGATAGTATTGTCACGTGGTTGTGACGGTGAAGAATGCTGCAGCAAGACTGGGAAGTACGGAGCGCTTTATTTGGGCGAACTTGTGTCCAGAAAAATCAAAACTCAAAATACAAGCGATAGATGCTGCGCAGTGATAGCGGCGGGAGCAGTCGTCAGTCGTGAGTAATCTGATCATCGGTGCAACGCGTCGTCCTTTATACATCAGTCATCAAACCTGCCAGCGTTATCGCTGGTGCTCGCGTGAGCTCTCGAATAAACTTGAGTATTCGCGTCCGGCGCGTAATCTTAACAAAATGATCTCAAACAATTATGGGTGTGTTCCAATACTCATCGTAGACGGCTAAATAGACAGCTAAGTGGACAGCGGCCATCTTAAGTCCCATTCCAATTCTCACGTAGCCGGCAAAATAGACAGCTTCGAGAAAGACAAAAACGATGCAGGCTACTTTGCTGTCCAAACAAGATGGCGGCTCAGCGCAATGCTCGCGTAGATCGGATCTCGCCGGTATGGTCGTCTGTACACCAGTAGGCGCTTTTCCAGCCGCTCAATGTAAGCTAAGTTAATTTTTTCATAGGTTTGAACACGAAAGAGGCTAAAGAAAGAACATTTACGTTACGTTTGTTTTTCTTAGCTTTCTCTGCTCGACGCTAGGTGGCATCACGTCGCGTAGACGTCTTCTAGACGTGTTCCATTTGTCGGACAACATGACCTCGATGCTGTCTTCTAAGCTGTCAGCGTAGACTGTCTACGATGCTGTCCAGAATTGGAACACAGCCTGTGAAGCTTCTCACACATACCGTCGCGGTCTGTGTCAAACGTTGCTAACAGTATTTGTGGGTGAAACCCGAATACGTCAAAACAAAGCAATAAAGGACAAGCAGCGCTCGTCCTTTATTGCTGCTTGTCCTGCTACACAGGACAAGCAGCGCTTGTCCTGTGTAGTATTTCTTCTTTTGTCTCTCGTTTTTCGCGCTGTAAATTCACTATGAACGCTTCCCAACTAGCCCGGCTTAGCACTCTTTTAAAGCAATAAACACGCGTGGCAATAATATAGTAATATCGCTATAGTAATATGAACGATGGTACTACCGATTGCACTATCGATAGTTTGTCGATAGTAGCACTATCGATAGTTTGTTTACACTATCGATAGTTTCAAAAAAACTATCGATACTCTCGATAGTCAATTTACCGATAGTTCTGCATCACTACTTGTTACAGATCGCATAAGCGTTCAACTGTCTTGCCGCTTTTCGCGAATATTCACATTTGTAAAAAAATATGTTTATGGCGCGGTTTAATCAATACTTTTCGTGGCTTGTTTCATTGAACCGTTTCTCTCTGGCAAAGTTGGGCAATCATATGGCAAATTCCAACCTCCCAACAAAAGAGTAGTAAAGGGATTTGAGGGCGAATCTTTCAGATGACACGACTGCAAAGCAGTGCAGTTCACTTCATTTCCCGGCTTTTCTTGCCAGAGATACACGCCCCCTCCCGGTGTAAATACTTACCAAATGTGTTTTTTTTTCATTTATTCATTTTATGTCATTCTTCTCGCGTTTCATTGGTTCACACATGTCCGTCATTGCTGCCAATAGCAACAGAAGTGTTGCACTGCAAAGGACATGTGTGAATGTTTAATTCCTAGTGTGTAGGAAGGAACAATTAGGGAGTAGCTTTGCGCAATGCGAAAGAAACAAAAGAAAGAAAGAAAAAAAGAAAGAAACAAAGAAGGAAAAAAAGAAAGAAAGAAAGAAGAAAGAAAGAAAGAAAGAAAGAAAGAAAGAAAGAAAGAAAGAAAGAAAGAAAGAAAGAAAGAAAGAAAGAAAGAAAGAAAGAAAGAAAGAAAGAAAGAAATTGGATGAGCACGCGCACGCGTAGCTTTACTTGCCCCCATTTTCCCGACAGCGGAAGGGCCTCTTATTTTTCTTCAGCGCGCACTACATCATGTGTATGTTAAGAACTAAGTTCTTTCATGAACAGTGGACTAAAAAAAACCCAGGCCTGCGCTGCTACCGCAGCACAGTCACAGCGAAAGCTGGAAGAGCGGCGTTTCTAAAGCACCGTTGTAAGCTCTCATGGGGCTACTAATACAAGTAGACTAGCAAGGTACCCACTACGCCATAAATCACAATTTTGTGAAGTTCGGAAGCACCTACTAAGCCATTATACGTCATTCTGCGGAGAAGCGAGGCACCACCTACACGTTTATAAGCATTATGTGCACTTTGTTGACGCGACGACTGATGACGATGAAGAATTATGGCTCAACCCTTTGTAATGGGCTGGAAGCTTTAAACGGCCCACCAGGTATGTAATTTGCATTAGGCGACGCCCGGTCGCTATGTCCCTCTCCCGCCATACTGTATAACATACGTTGACGTGGGAGAGAGAGGGGGGGGGCGAAGAACTTTACTGAGACCCCGAGGAAATGGATCATGCGCTTATGGGCTTCCTTGGCAACTAATACAAGTGCACTTACGAGGAGCCCACTATGCTATAAATCATTGCAATTTTTGAGAAGTAGGGCAGCAGGCACTCTGCCATTTTTCGTCATTCTACGGAGAGCATTGGTACCTGCTAAACGTATGTAAGGCATTATGCGCACTTTGTTGATGCTGTGCCTGATGAGGATGAAGAATTATGGCGGAGCCCTTTGTAATGGATTGGAAGCATTCAGCAACCTTCTCGTTGCGCAATTCGCATTGTGTGACGCCTGATTATACAATTCGCGTTGTGCGACGCTCGGTGTTTATTTTACTCTTCTACCACGCTATATTGCATATGTTAATGTCGTTCCTTCCCGACATGAACCCTGTATAGGACCTTTTTGCAAAACAGTTTCAAGCACCGGCATGGCTCAGAGGTTGAATACTGGGCTCCCAGGCAGAGGGCCCAGGTTCGACCCTCGTTAAATCCTGGAATTTTTTCTTCGTTTTTTTTTTATTTCGAGCGATAGTGGTTACGGACACCGGCGGCGGCAGCGGCGGCGGACAACTACGGCGCCAAAAACGGCCGGTGAAATGAGCTCATAACAGCTTTCGCTTGTAAAACTGACATCGGCAGTGTTTACCCGACTAATAGAAAAAATGAAAATGAGGATCCCAGCGCGAATCGAACCTAAGCATTCTGCGTGGCAATCAGGTATTCTACCACAGAGCCACGTCAGGTCTCAAAACTTGTTTGGAAAAACAGCCTGTGCAGGCCTAACATCGGTGCAACGTCAACTGTGGTTGTGGTGCTTGCTATCTAATTTTACAAGAAAGAAATAAACACTACATGATATTCCTACGATCTGTAGTCCTTCGATACAGGCGTCATATCATATTGTTACGGGGAAGAAACTATATACACAGGGTATATTTAACAGCAAAAGGGTACAGCGCTGTCGCAGTCCAAGCGCGTTCCGCCCAGGACTTCGTCGTCGTCATTCGCTGCCTTTCTCCGCCCGTGACATTACCCGCCGGCGGCAGAAGCACCGTCCCGGTGCGATCAGTTCTGGGGGCGAGAGTGGTACGGTTTAAGTCGCGAGACATGAACTATATCGCTCGTGGCTGAAGCTGTCGCTGACACAGGATTGAGTGGAGCGATCTCATAGGTCACGCTAGTCACCTTTCGTATGACGCGGTAAGGGCCAACATAACGGGACATCAGTTTTTCGCATAGACCAACACGTCGCGATGGTAACCACAGCAAGACCAGCGACCCCGGAGAGTACTGCACGTCGCGGTGTCGGCGATCGTAACCACACTTTTGGTTAACCTGCGAGGCACATAAACGATCCCGGGCGACCTGGCGTGCGATGTCAGCACGGGCCAGTGCATCACGAGCATAGGCAGTCGATGAGGCGGCGTCAGAATGCAACATGGTGTCCATGGGTAAAGGCGGGTCGTAGCCAAACAACAGGTAAAAAGGTGAAAATCCAGCCGTGTCTTGACGTGAAGAGTTGTATGCGAATGTTACAAAAGGTAGGTTGATGTCCCAATCGCGGTGGTCCTCAGAGACGTACATTGCAAGCATGTCTGTCAGGGTACGGTTCAGGCGTTCGGTGAGGCCGTTCGTTTGTGGGTGGTACGCTGTAGTGAACTTGTGGTGGGTCGAGCAGGATCGCAGGAGGTCGTCGACTACTTTAGATAGGAAACAGCGGCCGCGGTCAGTGATCAACTGACGAGGAGCACCATGACGCAGAATGATGTCATGAAGAATGAAATCGGCTACATCAGTAGCGCAGCTGGTGGGAAGTGCGCGTGTGACGGCATACCGCGTTGCGTAGTCGGTAGCGACGGCAATCCACCTGTTACCGGTGGCCGACACGGGAAAAGGTCCTAGAAGGTCGAGGCCGACTCGGAAAAAATGGCTCATCTGGGACTGCAATGGGCTGAAGACCACCAGCGGGCAATAGCGCAGGTGTCTTGCGCCTCTGACAGAGGTCGCACGCCGCAACGTACTGTCGCACAGAACGGTAGAGGCCAGGCCAAAAGAATCGCCGTCGAATGCGGTCATACGTGCGTGACACCCCTAGATGGCCGGCGGTGGGTGCATTATGAAGCTGGGCCAAAACATCCGAGCGGAGATGCACAGGAACAACGAGCAAAAGCTCAGCACCGTCAGGGCGGGCGTTGTAACGGTGCAAGATGTCGTTGCGAAGGACGAACATCTGTAGGGAACGGTCAGGCTGTGGAGATTGCAGGCCATCTATAATAGGCCGCAGAGATGAGTCGCGGCGTTGTTCAGCAGCTATGTTGACGAAGTCGCTAATGGAGAGAACGAGTGGTGTTTGTTCATCTTCCGTTGTTTCAGGCGGATCGACTGGGTGCCGAGACAAGCAGTCGGCGTCCCTGTGAAGTTGCCCAGACTTATAGGATACCGAAAATGTGTACTCTTGTAAGCGCAGCGCCCAGCGACCGAGGCGTCCTGTGGGGTCCTTGAGCGAGGAGAGCCAGCAAAGCGCATGATGGTCTGTAATAACCAAGAAGTGTCTGCCATACAGGTACGGTCGGAATTTCGCGATGGCCCATACGAGAGCTAAGCACTCGCGTTCTGTGATCGAGTAATTTTGTTCCGATGGCGACAAGAGGCGGCTTGCGTACGCGACGACGCGGTGTATACCCTGTTGCCGTTGTGCAAGCACTGCGCCTATGCCGTGGCCACTGGCATCGGTACGGACCTCCGTAGCGGCAGACGGGTCGAAGTGTGCCAGAACTGGCGGATTGGTGAGGATGGCAACGAGTGATGAGAAGGCGTTTGCTTGTTGTTGGCCCCAGGTGAATGCGACGTCCCTTTTCAGCAGGCAGGTCAGGGGACGGGCTACTTCGGCGAAGTTCTGGACAAAACGACGGAAGTAGGAGCACAGTCCAAGAAAACTGCGGACGTCCTTAACAGAGCCGGGTGTGGGGAAATCTCGAACTGCACGGACTTTTCCAGGGTCTGGTTGTACGCCGGCAGCGTCTACGAGATGGCCGAGTACACAGATTTGGCGTTGTCCAAAGCGACATTTCGAGGAGTTAAGTTGGAGGCGAGCGCGTCGGAAAACATCAAGCACGGTGGACAGGCGAGTGAGATGGCTTTCAAAAGTAGTGGAAAAAACGATAACATCGTCTAGATAGCAAAGACAGATGGACCACTTCATGCCTCGAAGGAGAGAGTCCATCGTGCGCTCGAAAGTCGCGGGAGCATTACATAAGCCAAAAGGCACCACCTTAAACTGATAAAGTCCATCAGGGGTCACGAATGCAGTCTTCTCTCTGTCTTGGTCGTCCACAGCGATCTGCCAGTACCCTGAGCGCAGGTCTATTGAAGAGAAATACCTGGCACCGTGCAAGCAGTCGAGCGCGTCGTCTATACGCGGGAGGTCTGTCGTTCCAGTGTTGGCTCCGCTTTTATAGTAGTCTAATCAACATTACATTTGCATTCCTATAATTCAGCAAGCTATATTGAAACATTGCTCGACGCTGGAGGGACACATTAACGGAAGTTACGTATGATATTCACATCACCGCACGATAGAGTGCACCTAATCCGCCAGAACGACGCAATGTCCTCTTCATTCCTTACGAGGCTGGGCAATGGCCTAATGCTGATCGAGGATGATGTCAGATCGATTGACAGCCGCTTTGTAGACTAGGCTACATAGGCCACATACACAAAGGTAGTCTACGAATACCACAAGTGCCATCCACTGATGTTAATCTACGTAGAACTAGCCAGGCCTACCTGCCTCGACGCCCTATACCTCACCAACGGGAAAGGTGACTTCATGTTCTTACATGTCGTCGGCTCTATCGACAGACAATTTTCCGACCAAATTTTTCGACCAATTTTTCGTCAAATCCTCTTACCCTCCCATGCCAATTTTGGTGTACACCAAGTTAAGGAGCCGATCATGAGAGCCCCCAGACCTAGGCGGCTAGATAGATAGATAGATACTTAGATAGAAACGCTCAAAGTGGCAAAGGTTCGCGAAGAAATGCTTCGCATTTAAAAATATTACGGTTTTACGGTTTTATGTCATCCAATAATTGTGAGTGCTGACTCTGTAGTTATTGCCTTGACACGATTCATCACGAAAAATATCGTTACTAGCGTTGTTGCTGCTCTACACCTGTTTGGTCATGCGGTATTACGAAAACGGCAATACGCTTAGGGACGAGGCAAGAGTGCAGAGCGTTGTTTGTGCCATCGTGGGGAGGTTTCTACGTAGCGTTCTTGCAAGGAGATGGCAACCCGCTAGCTGGTCGCCAAGTATAGAGCAGCGACACTCGTCAATTAGAAAGGTGTCAAGGAAATACCACTGGCAGTGCAGCGTGGAAGTGCTGTCACGTTAAGCAGCCAAAAAATCTCAATAAGTTGTTTCGGAATGAAACTTATATGCTTTGAGCAAGAAAGACAGAACTTTCAGGATGCAAACAGATATTTAATTAAAATTAGGCAAAGTTCGTCGCAGTTAAACAACTTTGTGCATAGGCCTTTGGTGCTTCATTATATATATCTTTAATAGCAAATTTGCAAATGTATCAATGTGTCTTAAGATACAATTGGGAAGTATCATATCGGATACAATAATTCCTGAAGTATCTTTTATATGTATCTCAAATACTTCTTGCCCGAGTATCTTGTATCGTATCGCGATACAACTTTAAAGTATCTCTGCCTAGCCCTGACATCGACTGAGAAGAAAAAGAAAAGTTTCGCCTTCGAATCGTGTTAGGCGAGGCAGCCTACGTGGCTTAAACTCGCTTATCCCTCACCCCTTCGACTAATAAAGTTGTTACTCATTCGTGTTAGGCGAGTGCATAAGGGACCCTGTTTGTTTTCGCATTGTTGATAGAACGCATCGCTATGCTTGAGTTCAGTTCAATTTGGGCAAGCACGAACGCGTGACCTACTGGACAAGCATGTGGTCAAAGCACTCGCTTTCGTACTTGGGGCACCCAGGTCACACCCCGCCGCGGTATGAACATTTCTTTCACTTTATTATTACTTCATTGGCGCACCAGTTGGCGGGAGGAGGCTTTTGGGTAAGCGCGTCACATGTTTTTGCCGCGTCGGTGGGTTTTTTTGGAACACCATCACCAGCATCACAGGACACTCAGTAAAGCGTCGCTAGAAGTGTGCGGTTTAGTGCAACATATTCGCAATGCCCACGAACTATAGGTTGCGCGCCGTGCTTTTCAATATGGCGCCAGGAGGAGGGTCAACCCGTTTGTTAGCATAGGAACAGATAGGACGTGCGGACGTACGACCCGTGCCACCTTCACCGGATGAAGTCATGAGGTGCGCTGAAATGGATATGAGACTAAAATACTTTCCCAAACCATGGAAAGTGCAAGGACTCGCCACCTAATTATTCGCTGCAGTGTGAAAGGTTATATTTCAGCTCTATTACCATGCATAACAATGCTTCGCGAAATCCTGTGCGTGCTACATAAAACTGCATGATCTAGAATTGACGTATGAGCTGAACGGCACTCCGAGGTATAGATACGTACCGAGCCTGCCTGACGGATTTGCGGCAGCCGCCAGCGAGTAGCGCCATCGCTGCTGCAGGGGACCACACGTTTAACGTGGTGATGGTTTGCAAACATAATACGCCGTCGTCATTACTTGCGCAGTCGGGAACGCGGAGTTACGTCTTCAACGGAACACAAGCATTTAACATACCATTCAGTAGCGCTTGTGTCACAGCCATGCTGAGACTCTAGCCGTGTGCAATTCACTTCACTCGCATGTTGCAGAATGCACACGTATGCTTTTCGCAACGTCGAAGAAGTTAGCCGAGAGGCGTGGATTGTGGCCGTGAATGCACGTTCCATCGCTCAAACCATTTCGCTTCGCTGGTCGTGCTCGAGCGTGTTGGTGGCATGCGGCGCTCCATAATATCCACAATAATTGCGATACATGCAATGCACAAGAGGAACT
Source organism: Rhipicephalus sanguineus (assembly GCF_013339695.2). Lineage (NCBI taxonomy): Eukaryota > Metazoa > Arthropoda > Arachnida > Ixodida > Ixodidae > Rhipicephalus > Rhipicephalus sanguineus. The sequence continues at coordinate 91,361,932 of NC_051185.1, read as the reverse complement.
ATGGTTTTATTTTGATCTCGCTCAAGGATATTATACATTAAATACAATCAAAGTGACTTACGAGCGTGAAAGAACATTAACGCACGAGGGGACGTGAAGTGCAACTCACTCCTCGTGAGTTAGCAGTTGTGGTTCATCGTCGCTGTCACTCTCGGTGCTTTCACTTTCACAGTCTTCTACGTCCAGTGAAAAATCCTCGTCGTCAAGATGGTTTCCTTCAACTTCACTGCTGAAAGCAATCTGAAGAATTTCCTCCGCCGAACGACTTGGACCACTCCGCGTCACCACGTTAACAATTAGAGAGACATCTGGGCGCAAACATTTTGCTCTGAAACCGGTCAACAAGCAAATTGCTTGCAGTGTGCTGCCACCTATCAACAAACGTACAAAATCAAGCGGCGCAGCGGTGGCTATGAAACCCAACACACTGGCGAAGAACGGCGTGGATGGAAAGCGTTCGCTCCACGAAAGGCGTCGAGCAGACGCGTCCTCGAATGATTGAAACGTCGCTCGCACGATTCGTAACAGCACTTTGCTGACAAAGGATAGAGGCCCTATTTTAATGTATCGCCAACTTGAGATCGCTCAGTTATACAAGAGCACATCGCGAGCCCACTCGACCGCCCGCGTACAGTGTTATGGGACTCATGCACTACAAGAAACACTGACCAATGCTATATGAGAGTAAAACAGGATGAGCTTCAACTGAATATGTCAGACGATAACATTTAACTAACCTACGTGGCTACAGAAAGCCTCGCGAAGCTGATAGTATGTGTACGCTCTGTGCTAGCATTGAAAGCGCGAGTTGCTACGTATTTTCACGAAAACGTCGCGTCTCGCAAGAACGAATCAGATTTCTCGTGTCACGGAGGGCCCGGTTTGTTCACTGATGGAGGGAACATGCAAAGTCGTAGTGTTCCTTTCTTTCCAACGCGTTAACACTGAGGCTAGCACAGCCGAACAAGGGAGCGACTGCGTAGTGCTGCCATTTTGTCGTCTACTAACCCTCCTCGAGAGGACGCTCCTGAATTCCGCTTGGCGGCGCGACAGTCTATGGGCATTGCGAATACTTAGGTGCGGGAGAGCTGGCCCTGCATTCAATACAGCATATAGAGGTATTAGAGACGACTTACTGCACTATGTGCTTTACAAAGGAAGAGAGGATCCTGAAAGAGCCGAAGGAGGGTATTATGCCTCCTCTACGAACTATGCATGGTAAACTAAAAGCGAGTGCATGCGAGCCAGTTGGTACGAAGTCCATAGTTCAAAACAGCGTCAAGTGGACACCGACGAGAAAGTACACAGGACTAGCGCTGACTCGTTTATTGTAAAGACGCCCAAATACACACTGAAACGGAAAAATTTGGGAAGGGCATCATACCAGAGCTTCTAGCAGCGCATGCGTCAAGCGGCCCATTATTGTTCAGTGATAGCGCGCCCTCCATTAGTCTAACAGACAAGAAGTGTTGCTGTCTCCGTAACTAATCGCTTATGACTGAACAATAATGTGGCGCTGGACGCATCCGCTGCTAGGAGCTCTGATTTCATTCCTTTCCCCGGCATTTCCGTTTCAGTGTATATTTGCGCGTTTTTACAATGAACCAGCAGTTAGCAGTCAGCGCTAGTCATGTGTGTTTTCTTGTCCTTGTCTACGTCGCGCTGTATGCCAACGTGACACTGCAGTTGGAGCCGATATACTGGCAGTAACACTACGCATTAACTACTTAACCGGAACTTCAATGTTGCTCAAGGCAACTGTGCCAACGTTGGGCAAATATGTTCATAAGTTCCCATGAAAAAGCCATAACGTGTGATTGTTTAGGCAAAGATTCAATACCATCGCGATTCTTTTAGCCTAAAGCGCCATTCCTTCCGAAGCGCTATTACTTAAAGGGGCACTAAAGAGGAATAGCAATTTATGCCATAGTGAAAGCTCGATGTATGACAACGTCAAAAAGGCAAAGACGATTGCTTTTAAGGGCTCGTTTCTTAGTTAGACACAATATTAATGAGCAATAACAGACAATAATGCCAAAGAAAGTATAGGGGGTGTTATTCGTGGTAATTAGGATAAAGTGTGAAGAAAGTAAAGTGGGCGAAAAGACAACTTGCCGCTGGCAGGGACCAAACCTGCGGCCTTCGAATAACTCGTCCGATGCTCTACCATTCGAAGGTTATTCGAAGGTCGCAGGTTCGGTCCCTGCTGGCGGCAAGTTATCTTTTCGTCCAATTTACTTTCTTCACACTTTATCCTAATTACCACGAATAACATCCCCTGTACTTTCTTTGGCATTGTTGTCTGTTAGTTCTCATTAATATTGTGTCTAACGAAGGAACGAGCCCTTAAAAGTAATCCTCTTTCCTACATTCATAGCGAGGGTCTCGTTCTGGCAGACTTGATGCCTTCAGGTAGTATACGGGGGATTATTGGTCAGCTGCGAGCTCGTAAAACAAAAAGATCACGTGCTACGTGACGCCAACAGGCAAAAAAAGAGTGTTCCACACACGCCGCCATGGCTGCGACTGGCGCTGACGAACACTCCCAGGTTAAAATGCGCATGTATACCCCATAAAGTGGATGGAAGGATGACCACCGCCGTAGCTCAGTGGTAGAGTATCGGACGCGTTAATCGAAGGTCACAGGTTCGGTTCCTTCCGGCGGCAAGTTATCTTTTCGTCCAGTTTACTTTCTTCACACTTTATCCTAATTACCAGGAATAACATCCCCCATACTTTCTTTGGCATTATTGTCTGTTAGTTCTCATTAACGTCTAAAAAGGCAGTATTATCAACAACAGTGCCCTACAACCGAGAAATTAAGCTAAATGTATCGCACGATGAGCGCCACGAGTGGGACATTTCGGAAGTGACACCGATGGCGTGGGAGAGTCTGAATACAATTAATCACTAGTAATCAAACTAGCTGCAATAAACAAAGAAACTTCCGTGCATCAAGACGCGTAATAAAATGCTGCTTGTTCGTTTCTGTTTCATTCATGGAAAAAAGAACCTCCTTGGCGTTGCCATTGGAAACGGCGCGCGTGGTTCAAAAGTTCCGTGTTCGCCGAACGGCGCTTCTCCCGGCGTCCTGCTTCGCTTAGGTGGTCGCGTCTCAGTGGTAGTTTCGGTATAGCGTCATGCCGCGTGTGTTTTGCATGGTCGTGAAAGTCGCTCTGACATAAAGTTCGACAAAATGCCGCATGCATCAATATTGCCGGATGCCCTAATGGTGCATGCCGCCAGTGGACGCCGCCGCGCAGGAAAGGCGGGCAACGCTGGGCACGACAACAGTGAAGTCAGAAACAGCGGCTTCAGGCGGGTGATTTGATGTGCGCTAACGCGATACGGACAACTAAAACGTGATTTTATTTCAGAATTAGCACTTCCTTGGCACAAATGTAGCGCTACGAAGTTTCTGGACCGCTGTTTACCAACTTCAACGTCGACTGAGTATTTGCCTTTAGTGGCCCTTTAACGCTGGAATTGGAACAGCCGACGGCTGCGCAGCCGGCCATGGCTTTGCAAGTCGATAATGCCGCGTGCGAGAATGCCGAACAATCAGAGGCCAACGGCGGCGTGGTTCGCCGTCTGCTTGCCTCGAACCGGAAACCGGCAGCAGACGACGCATCCCACAATATCTCGCTCTTTTGCCAGTCACCTATCGAGCTACGGCAGCGGTCATCCTGCCGTCCACTTCATAGGTTATTTGTGCGCATGCAAGCCTGGGCGTGCTTGACAGCGCCACTTGTAGACATAACGGCGTATGTGGAAAACTCGCCATCAGGGTTTTCATTGTAGTAATATGTTGGATTTCTGTTGGTTTTCATTAAGTTGTTGGTTTTTCTTAGGGTTGTATCAAACAAAGAAGCGAGCCTTCGAAATTTCCCTCCTTCATTCATTTGTAGCATCGCGCTACATTGCTTATCCATGAAATGAACCGTTTTTCAATATGAATTCAGCTAATGCTGTTTTCAATAATTGTGTTGGCTGCGATTTCAAGAAAATGAACCGCATTTAGAAGTACAAGGTGAAGAAAGCACTGAATATTTATTTCAGACCACACTGAAAGAAAATTAAAAACACGCAAACTGCCTTATTTCGGCTGCATGCATTGTAACCATGCTTGCTGTTGGAGAGAAATATCACACTGACGGATGACCAAGCACCGAATTTGTCCCTATAACACGCGGCTTTTATGCTTGTGAAATTCGTCATGCCCTTTCTGGTCCTGCAAGGGCAGTTGAAGTGCCTTTTTGCGTTCCTAAGCTTCCCAGCTACCACTTGTTTGGACACTTTCACGTCCAGCTGTCTCCCGACGAGGGATCACGCATGGAGGTGTGGCAAAATGCCTGGTATGGTGCCATGCTTTACCCTTCGGCTTCAGGGACACCTGCATCACACTCCCCGGACTTCTCACAAACCTTAAAAGAAAATCGCCCCAGCGTAATATAGTGAGTTAAAACACACTGGAGCAACAACTTGATATGTGCACTGAGTTCGCTAATGTCCAGAAAAAGACAAAGGGATCAAAGAAATGTGGAAGAGGAAAAATAAGGTTCAGTAAAACTTGCTGCTGGCAGAGTTGGTTCATACTTGCAAGGGAAAAATGGATACGCACAAACCATACACAAGGACACATCTATGTAGACAAGGACGCTTCAGCGTCCTTGTCTATAGTTTGTGCGCGTCCATTTTTTCCTTGGAGAATAAATAAAGACTGATACGACGAACTGGAGCCGGCCAACGTTTTGAATGGCATAAGTGGGAGAAAAAGGTTAAGAAAATATTTTCTTCCTTACTTACAAAGCATTTTTTCTTCCTTACTTACAAAACATTCTTACTTACAAAGCATTTTCAGGTAAAAGTTTGCGTAGCAACACTCCGTTGACTATAACTATACACCTACTGTTTTGCAATGTACGCCAGATCTAGGCTACATAACTAAAAGGGCTGTTAGGCTTCAGGCTATTCGTGAAAAAATGCGCGCCTGCGTGTGACTGAAAAACTGCGCGAAACTACAGTAAGAACATCTTTCAAAACTGCGCAGGCATACAATCATAGGTCGTCGTTGTATTTCAGTATGAAGTCGTCATTGTAACAGTACCAAGTCGTTATTGTATTTTAGAAACTTCATGTATTGGCTTAAAAGTAGCCTCTTCACTCTTGCGAAATAATTGCAAACGTTTGGGGGTGATTGTGACCACTAGCCCCGAAAATCGCTTTTTGCTCTCCGTGCAGCGTCCCTCGCCAAGATGGCACTCGGAGGCAAACCTCCTGGTCGCCGCTAAGCCGGCATCGCTTTCAGGGAACGCCGTGCTCCGAGACGACCGATCGACTAAATATCGAAAAGACGTCCAAAACACCTGCGCGACATGTCTAAACATATGAAAATACGTACCAGTGTGTTTTGTCGGCACGAAGTTCTATCATGAGGTGGGTTTTGTCCATGCGGCCCTTTGAGCCGGATCTAAGGAAAACATGAACACGCGGCTTGCACTAACTCTGGGGCAGTTGAGTACGCAGGTAGGCGTAGAGCAGCATTGAGGCATGTTCAACCGAACGTGCCGGCAAATTCTTAACTACTCAACGAGGGTTCAACGATGGGGCCAAAGCAATACCCGGAAACACTGCCGCTCCAGCGTCCCAAAGAATTACGTCATGATGACGTCACCGACACCATCTTGAATAATTTGCTAGTTCGGCGGCCTTTTAAAAGGGGCCGTAACTGAAGGTGAAATTGGCGCTAGTGTTCATGGAGATTCAAAATTAAATCAGCCAATGGCAGCCTGCCGCCGTGCCGGCAAAGTTGTGCACCCCGCGCCGGCCGCGGAGGCCGCGCGCGCGCCGCGACGCTAGTTTTGAATTCCTCGAAAGTTCCGTTGTAGCATGAAGCGAGTGCTGAGAGCGGACACCAGGCTGGCCGTGCAGGGAGGCTATGCTTGGCGGACACCTGCAAGTCTCCCGTTGTGGTTAGCGGGTCATTGTTCGCTCTTGAGACTTATCGGAGTGGTCGTTATGTCAGCCGTGCTCCGTCGCCGCCATACAGGAGCCCGTCCTAGTCGCCGGCCTTGATATGAAGTTTCGTGATGTTCCGTTACATGAAGCGAGCTTTGGCTGGCGTGTGGAGCTTTCGTGGTGTTTGCGTGTTGTGCGCTCTTGCCGCCGTGGTGGTTAACGGCACGCACCATTCGTACATCATGGAACGGTGCACGGATACTTCAAGACCGGCCGAGTTCCGCAAGATTCTTCGAGGTTCCGAAATACTAAAGGTGAGCATGCGGCTTGCGTTCGCAGCCACACATTTACGAATTGCAGTTGGACAACACAGTTATTGTTTTTTTAATTACGGCTGAATCGTGAAAAGCACGATGTTGCAGTTAATATCGCTGTTCCTAGAAGGAATGAAATTAAAGAACTTGAGACTCATAGTTTAACGTTTGCGTCTATGACAGAACTGCGTGATGGAAGTGCGTTTTGCTTTTTTTGCCTGTTTATCACTCGCCATCGTTTAAATACGCGTTCCTGAGACTCAATAGGCAGTCTTAGAATAGCGTACGAAAAACTTTGCGTTGGCTTTTCGCGCAACTGTCATGCGTCGTACGCTAACCGCTTGCGGGCTCTCGTAGTGACGGAAATAGCGAGCCGCAAACGCTAAAATAGCGTACGCTATTCTAAAACTGCCTAATGTATCGCAGCTTGCACTGAGCCGAGACGACGAGACTGCGTTTGCCTCATGCGACTGCGTAATTTGTATCGTTGGAATTAATAGTTTTCGATTGCTTTATTTCAGGACGGAAACGTTTTCGGAGTATTCGAGAAAGCAAGAACTGATGCGTTTGCCCAAGGAGGGGTTAACAGCTGTAGAATAAGCGCTCTGCGAAGTCTCGATCCGCAACTCAAGTGGACCAGCTTTCTACACTGCTCCCAGTGCTTCTTCTCGGTGCGTGAATATGCTATGTACTTACGGCTGAAGAAGTAGTTTGTGTGTTTATATATTGTCTCTGTTATTGCCTATGGAAAAAACCGCACTAAGGATTCATGTGTAGGCATGAGACATGTCCTGTATGCAGAATTTTACTGTTTGTGTTTATCACAATGAAGTGCTCAGTGTACCCAACATGACGTCCTCCCTTCAGTGGCGTTATATTCAGCTAGGCATTGTATTCGCGGTGAAAGAAAAGCTGCGTATAGGCTGATTTCACCTGGTCGTTGAGTAATACGCTTTTCTTCGAATGTCATGTGCTGCTGCATAAACTGACCATGGCCTGCATCCCGTTGCCACCAACTAACTTTCAAGTAGTGTTCAAGTACCATATATTGTGTCTTGCTCTTTTTAGCGCAATGTACTACTTACTGTGCTAAATCTTATCTTTTTCATTTTGTTTATCTGGTGAAGGTGTCCAGCATTTCATGTATATTTGTGCAAAATCTGAGCAAATATGTAAGTGGTTGTTTTGTGTTTCGTATCATTTCAATGGTTAATAAGTAAATCATTGCAATATTATTTCATATTTACATATTTTGCGCTTCGTTATGTTTTTGTCATGCACTGACATTTCTTTAAACTACATGATTACCTCTCATCAGAGGCTCCTCTGCACTTGCTCGGTATTGCACCAAATGAAAATCGTGTTTCTTATTTGTGTGTACGTCAAAGGGCCTACACTTTCCAATGTGTTCGATTTTTTAATTTCTAAATTTTACAATGAACTTTTGTGTT